>NC_140968.1:82540258-82571758 GCF_056783735.1 Eptatretus burgeri | reverse complement strand
CCTGGAGGTACGAACTCCGAAACAGGAACCTCCTCCTGCTCCCGCCGACACTCTAATCAGCCCGGCACGGGACGCCCAAGGCCACTGGCTGGCGCCATCCAGTCTAGCCTGAGGCAAGCCAGCCAGTTCCGGCCCAAAAGGGCGGGCCCCTCCCCTCGTACCACAAACAATGAGTAGGGCGCTTTGACCTTGGTAGACCACCGAGACGTCTGTCACAGCAAGTGGTGCAATCGCTTCGCCGGTGTACATGTACAGCGAAAAGGTCGTCTTGACCAGGTGAACACCGCGGAGGTCACGAGCGGTCCGTTCGCCCATGACCGACACTGCGGCCCCGGTATCAACTTGAAACACGATTGGTGCCCCATTCACCTCGACCTCCACTGTCATTGGTCTTGTCACCTCCGGACCAATTGAAAACAGGCTCAACATTGGTTGCATTTCCTGCTCCGGGCCGCCGGGATCGCTATGCCCAGGCTGCAGGCCGCTCTCCAGGTCGCTGGGGTCGTCCCGCACCTCGCTATCCAAGACCTTAACGGCGGCCCCCGCCATTCGACGCACACGCTTCAGATGTCCCACCTTGTGACAATGCAAACACACGGTGTTCTTATACGGGCACACCCTCCGCAGATGCTGTCCTCCACATCCCCAGCACCCCTGTGTGTTCATCTCGCCGCCCGCGCGGCCGCGCTGCGGCGTGCGGCCATGGCCCGCACCGAAAGGCATGCGTGTGGCCTGGGGCACCTGGGTCATCGCGTGGACCCCGGGGTCACCTGACATGCCCCAGCTGGAATCACCCGTCATGTTCTGGCCGGCGATGGCACGGATATCTGTGAGTGTCTGCTCGACAGCTGAAGCAGTCTCGACCGCTGAGTGGAATGTAACGTCGACACTTCGCATTCGCAGAATCGCCGACACCATCTTCGCATCTTGCAGCCCAGAAATAAAGCGATCTCTGAGTCGAGCTGGATGCTCCTCTGCCGTGAACTTGCAAGGCACCGCCCAATGCTTCACCCGCGCCACGAAATCTGCTACGCGCTCTTCCACACCCTTCGCGAGGTGATCGAACTGGTATCGAGCCAGCTGCACTGACTTCTCTGGCGCCAGTGTGGTGTCCGGTGCGCAGTGAGGCACGTAGAGTCGTGAGGGTTGCCGTAACTCTGTTTAATGCATATCCGGATGTGCACCACTGTAGACTACCACACGCCTCTAGCGGCGCGAACACCTATATGCCTTGCGGACACGTGACTACCAAAACCACTCCTCCACGCCCCCACAACGCTCCCCGCATTGTGCCTTGCCCGTGTATGCCAATACACCACAGTCTCGGCCGATTGGCTGACATGACTGCTGTGACAATGTTTCTTCCCCTCCCCTTTCGTCCCTTCTTCTTTTTACTCTTTATTCATTCCCTTGCTTATTGTGTCCAATTTTTGCCACACTGCCCTCTTGTGAGTTCACACCCAGTCATGAGTCTTGGGCTTGCATATAAATAATCTCCAGGTGGAAAAAAATACCTTGAAAGAGCCAGCTTAACATTCCCTCCAAAAAAATTAATGATTCTCTATTCATGATATAATCTCTTTTTTTGTATGCAGCAAAAAGCTGCAGGGTAGCATCATTGGCTGTGGTGCATGGTTGTGTTGCTGATGTAATGCCTGACGTAATTTAGGGCAAGAACTTGTAATTTGTTCAGGCTGCCGGTGATAGCTCACCTCCACTTCATGAAGGACACCATAGGATATTTAACGTCCATCAACAAATGATGGCAGACGGGCCACCCAGTTTACTATCTATCTGAGAGATAGCACAAACATTGATAAATCACCCTCCTTTTGAAACACTGGGATGAGAGTTTATAGTTGGTCTTGGATTCAAACCCAGGGTAGACAGCTTGGAGGTGAGTGCGCATACCTCGAGGTCACCGTGCCATCCCTAAAAAAAAAATGTAATGCTTCCAACTGATGCTGCACGGGAATTATCAAACAAATGTGTATTCATCGTTGTATTAGCTTTTTCAGAAATCATAACTTAATTGCAAGTTGCCTTTCATCAAGCATGCTTGTGAGAAAGCATTCGGCAGAAGCCATATCACCATCATGAATGTTTCCTTGTCCTCTTTCTTCTTGCAGCCAAAGGGAAAACCATCCCATCCAATGGACAGCCAACAAAGACCATTCTGGTGAATGCCATGCTGCAAGCATGGATTTATTATTTACCAAATGATGTCTTGTTTTCATTAATTGTGTACATCATGAGTTGTGTGTCCATGAAACAGTGTCTTCAACATGACCACCATACAGTCCCTCTCTATTCCCCATTTTTTTTCCTTTTCCCTTCTTTCACAGCGAATATGTGGCTCCAATTACCCACTGAGCATTGTATTTGTTGTTGTGACCGAGTTCTGCGAGAGATTTTCCTTTTATGGAATGAAAGGTATGGATACGTAAACATGTATTAAAAGAGGCCTCATCTTAAAACATTGTCAAGTAAATGAAAGTTAATATCCATTACTCAAAATATAACAAAATAGATTACATAATGTACAGTACATACTGGGATTAGACACCCAATATGTAACGTTATGCCGATTACCCAAATCGGCTTCAGTTGGCGATGATCCATCAGTCCAGCTAGAAACTGTCACCATGATGTTTTGGATGCATGGCGAGACATCGATGTGTGCACCATTCCTTGGATGGATGCTAAACTGGGTGTCCCATCCGCCAGCATCAGTTGGTGGATGTTAAAGATCCCACGGTGTCCTTCTTGAAGAGTAGGCGAGCTCTCGTCGGCACCCTGAGCAGATTATGCATTTCTGATCGGAGTACAGATAGCAGGTGGTCTGGTCTTCTTAAAGGTTCCTTGCAACAAGGTTATATTGCTTCTGCTTGCAATCTTCGAGTGTACATCTGCACTATAAACAATTTCACCAGGTAGTTTGCATGTTTCATGGGTGCAGTTATCATTGGATAAGAAGAGTGATCGAATCCATATGTCATCTTATATAATCTATCTATAATTCCAGCAATGTGTGTGTGTCTGTGTGTGTGTCTGTGTGTGTGTCTGTGTGTGTGTCTGTGTGTGTGTCTGTGTGTGTGTCTGTGTGTGTGTCTGTGTCTGTGTGTGTGTCTGTGTCTGTGTGTGTGTCTGTGTGTGTGTCTGTGTGTGTGTCTGTGTGTGGCTGTGTGTGTGTGTGTGTGGCTGTGTGTGTGTGTGGCTTTGTGTGTGTGTGTGTCTGTGTGTCCGCTGTTTCTAGACAACCACTGGTCCGATCTAATTGAAACTTGCCAGATATATTGCTGGGGACCTGCGGATGTGCCTTTTCAAGGTTTGATATTAATTGGACAAGTGCTTCCGAAGTTATGGCCATTTATTTACCAAACCAATGACAAGACACGTTGTTGCGTAGGCGTGGCCGATGGAGGAAGGGAACCTCAGCCGCGTTCCCCATTACGGGTTACAACGTACGGGCTTCCGGATAATGATGACTTCGTGTATTCTAGTAATTTCTCGATTTTTAATGCGCATTTATGGATAAACACAATGCCCCAAGTTATGATCGTTTTCATATTAGACGGTGCATAAATTTCGGTAACATCAGAGTGCTGGTATGCTCCGAACCAGGAAATAAATTTTTTTTCTCTTCTCTTCTCTTTTTGTTTTTCCTTGCCACGACATTGCGAAAAGGTAAAATATGTTGGCGCTAATTGAATAATTGGGTATTAAAACTAAATTGCGAATAATCGTAACTGCGAATAATATGCGAACTTCCGGGCCATGCACGTACGGGCACGCGAGAGCGAAGAAACGGGCTGAGTGGTTGTTTGTTGCTCGCGGTTTGAATATTTATTTATTTATTTATTTTTACGGGCACGTACTAGTGATTAAAAATAACGTAATTCCACACTGTGATTTGATGACGACTCGCAAAGAATCCTTCCGTTTGGACTGGTTAGTGCCTCCACTTTATGAAGTCTATGGCATACTAGTAGGGTAAGAATACTGATTCTGGCTCACTTTTCCCCATGTAAATGAATGGGGGATTTTCAGCGATTTATATTTTTTTTCCCTAAAAATAAATCCCCTTTTTATCCCAAGGTATATTTATTTGTCTCCCCTTTTAACTTGGAGGTTGAACCTCATTGAATTGAACACCTGGGGGTTGAACAGCTCACTCATTGAACCTATAAAGATTTGTTCATTCTCAAATTCCTTCAATAGTTTAATTTTCTTTGCACAATAATCCCCATCTAAAATATTGACAAACAAAACATTTGAATCTTTATATTTTTTAAGATACCCCCATTTGTGCCATTACGAAATGATAAACTTCTCTTAATGCTCTTGTTTGACCACCTCCTGAGCCACAGGTTATTTTTTGTTAAGCCCCGCCCACTTTTCTTTAAGCCCCGCCCACTTTTGTTAAGCCCCGCCCACTTTTCATGAGGTAATTTTTCTAAGCCACGCCCACTTTTCCTAAGCTCCGCCCACTTTTGCTAAGCTCCGCCCACTTTTCATAAGATATTTTTTCTAAGCCACGCCCACTTTTCCTAAGCCCCGCCCACTTTTGCTAAGCTCCGCCCACTTTTCATAAGGTTTTTTTCTAAGCCACGCCCACTTTTCCTAAGCTCCGCCTACTTTTGCTAAGCCCCGCCCACTCTTACATCATTTCCAGTTCATCTCTGACTCACAAAGAAATCACTAGAAAATTACAGGATGTTATGGTTTTGAAAAATTTCCCAATGAAGGCTTGCCTAGGCTTGCCCAGGGAATTTCCAAAGGAAACCACACCCACCAGTCTTTCTCTATAAAAGCTTCAAACCCAGGCTCCATTTTAAACATTTGTTCTTGCTGGCAATGGTGTTCTGTGTGCTTGTCTCAAACTCTCTGTCTTCTATGGAACTAAACCTTCAAGTTGATGAACTGGATTCAAACCTCTTATCTATTGAGGTAAGATTTTTTATTTTCCTATTTTCAAACTTTGATTGAAGCATACTCATTTAATAATTAAATAACTTAATTAATACATTATTATTTTCTCTCACAGGAAATTGTATCTGAAAATACTGCTTTTGCTACAACTTGGGGGGGAAATTGTTGGCTTGGTTGAAGACCTTGAGTGGGATGACTTTAGTGTTCCTTGGAACTCTCTGTCTTCTATGGAACTAAACCTTCAAGTTGATGAACTGGATTCAAATCTCTTATCTATTGAGGTAAGATTTTTTATTTTCCTATTTTCAAACTTTGATTGAAGCATACTCATTTAATAATTAAATAACTTAATTAATACATTATTATTTTCTCTCACAGGAAATTGTGTCTGAAATACGAAATGAAAATACTGCTTTTGCTACAACTTGGGGCGAAATTGTTGGCTTGGTTGAAGACCTTATGAGCGACCAAGACCCACAGAACGAGTTCGTCCTTGATGACCCAACCAAAGAGTTATACCTTGGAGACCAGCAAAATCCTGAAAAGAGTTTTACAGCAATAGTACTCATTGTGAGTTATCAAGACAATACCCACTGAACAAGTTATACCTTGATGAGCCAGAATACAAGTTTTACCTTGGAGACTCACAAATTTTGAAAAAATCAGTAAATGAGTTCTGCCTTGATGGTTTAAATAACTACCTTGGAGACTCAGGAAAAGGGTTCTGCCAAGATGGTTCTAAATATGGGGCCTACCTTGGAGACTCACAAATTTTGAAAAAAATCAGTAAATGAGTTCTGCCTTGATGGTTTAAATAACTACCTTGGAGACTCAGGAAAAGGGTTCTGCCAAGATGGTTCTAAATATGGGGCCTACCTTGGAGACTCACAAATTTTGAAAAAAATCAGTAAATGAGTTCTGCCTTGATGGTTTAAATAACTACCTTGGAGACTCAGGAAAAGGGTTCTGCCAAGATGGTTCTAAATATGGGGCCTACCTTGGAGACTCACAAATTTTGAAAAAAATCAGTAAATGAGTTCTGCCTTGATGGTTTAAATAACTACCTTGGAGACTCAGGAAAAGGGTTTTGCCAAGATGGTTCTAAATATGGGGCCTACCTTGGAGACTCACAAATTTTGAAAAAATCAGTAAATGAGTTATCCTTAAGAGACTTTGTAAGTTGGTTTTACTTTGAATACTTGAAATGTGGGTTCTGGATTGATAACTCACAATGTGATACATATCTTGGAAACTCAACGGGAATGTGGTTATACCTTGAAGACTTGGAAAGTTGGGTTTATGTTGGACACTTGAAACTTTTTTGGGGGCTTTTATTTATTTATTTATTTATTTATTTATTATTATTATTATTTTATTTATTTATATTTTGGAGACTTTTGGAGTTGCTATCACTCTTTGGGATCTAAACCTATCGATGTAGTTCTTTGTCGGATGGTGCTTGATGGGAGCAAGATCAAGAAAGTTCTGGGAAGAAAGTGCAGGCTTACTCCCTCTTTCTACGTCATCAAACCTGAAAGCCTTAAAAGACAGAATTGGAAGAAGAGAAAAAAAAAACAAAAAATATACATTGTTCGTTCTGGGAAGAAAGTGCAGGCTTACTCCCTCTTTCTACGTCATCAAACCTGAAAGCCTTAAAAGACAGAATTGGAAGAAGAGAAAAAAAAAAAAAAATATACATTGTTCGTTCTGGGAAGAAAGTGCAGGCTTACTCCCTCTTTCTACGTCATCAAACCTGAAAGCCTTAAAAGACAGAATTGGAAGAAGAAAAAAAAAAAAACGTAAAAATATATATATATAGGTGGAAATCTCATTTTGAAAAAGACATTGTGTTGGGCGAGGATTGAGTTGGGGTTGAGATTTTGAATGTGAGGGTTGGGGTTGAGATTTTGAATGTGAGGGTTGGGACACACACACATACACATCAACAAACAAAAGTTAAGCCTTGACTATTCAGTTGAGGATTCTGTGTTTGGGGTTCACAGATCTAAGAACGTCCCCCTTGACACACATTATATACTGTTATACACCTCGGACTTGGCCCTCGAGTGTCCACAACGGTGTATAGTAGGAGGGAGTGAAGCGCCAACCTATTGCTCCCATTGCACACACACACACAAACAAAAGTTAAGCCTTGACTATTCAGTTGAGGATTCTGTGTTTGGGGTTCACAGATCTAAGAACGTCCCCCTTGACACACATTATATACTGTAATACACCTCGGACTTGTTCCTCTAGTGTCCACAAAGGTGTATTATATGCTTAGTTTTGTCTTTTGTAATTCCTGTGAATAAAATGAACCTAAAATCTCTTCCCCTTCCAAATCATATATTTTATAAGTCCAAGGAACTGTATCTATTACATCAACAATTTTAAAAAGTTCTTTCGTCCATCGTTCAGTAAAACCCTTTTCAAAATGAGATTTCCACCTATATATTCTTACGATATCACCAACTTTGAACTTAGGTTTTCTGACATTAATCTCTTTTTCATATTTTAATTTTGTAAATGTTTCTGATGGCTTCATATTCGTTGACGTGTGAATCGTGTCATTATACTTATCCACAATATCCTGAATAAAAGATAACCATTGTTGTGAACCGAGTTGTGTGAATTTTTTATATAGTCTCTCTTTTAAGGTACGATTAAAACGCTCAACAACAACTGCCTTCCCTTCATTAAAGGTACTGTATAATGTAATACTGTTATTTTTTAAAAAATTCATAAATGTCTTGTTATAAAACTCTCTACCCTCATCAGTCCACAATTTCTTAGGTTTTCTCTTACTTTTATTAAATATCTGTTGAAAAGCTAACACAAGAGTATTACCTGTTTTGTTTTTTAAAGGGACAACCCACGCATATCTACTCCTCAAATCAATAACGGTTAAAGCATACTTGTACCCCTTATCATTATTGAGTTCAATCAAATCAGCAGACCAGATATAATCAACTTCCTTGGAATAAACTTTCCTTCTCTGAAACTTTGTGAATATTGGTTTATGTAATTCATCAGCTAATTGCTCTTCAGTCTTAATGGCATCATTAGAGCCTATAAGTTTTTTGAATTTCCAAGTCCAAGTTTCAATTTAGCACTAATCATCTTCTTCACGATGAACCTATCAACTTTTTCTCTCAAGGTTGGATTTTGTATCAGAGACAAATTATATAACATTTCTCTATCGGCTTCATGCTTTTCTTCCAACGTTGTGGTATTCCCATAATCAATATCGTGTCTCATGCACACTTCATCAACTCTATTGATTGGTTTACTCCAGGATTTAGGATTGTCTGCCTCATCTAATCTTTTATCCAAGTTTGTGCCTGGACCACAGAAAGAATACCCTGGAAGATGTAATTCCCCTGGTATTCCAGTAGTTGTAAATTTACTTCCTGATAAAAACTTTTGTATATCTCCTCCGAGTTTGTGTTTGGAGATAAATTGATTTTTTTTGAACCACACACCGAACATATACCTTTTTGTATAACCCTGTTATTTTTACTTTTAATATATGAAATATTTTTAGTATTAGTTTTCTTTTTACATTTGAGACAATAACTCATTTATTTATGAGAAAAATTTCTGCAGAGTGCAAAAACCTTTTTAGTTTCCAACATGCACATTTGAATCTTAATTTTTAAAACATAAAGAATCCTTAGAAATGCCTTCACTCTCTCCTCCATTTATTTAAGAAAAAACTTGAATTAAAATACATGTCTTCTCGATGTCGATAGTCTTGTCGAAAGTATTGTAAATAGACTTTTTAATTCTTTGTATTCCTCCCTGGTGAGATAAGTTAATTTCTTTAATACCTCTATTCTTTTTTGAATCTCACTGGTTTCCATATTTTGATATTTATTCATTCTCTCTCTTTCCTCCCTCTCTCTCTTCTCTCTTCCTCCTTCTCTCTCTCCTCCTCCTCCTTTTCCTCCTCTTCCCTCTCTTCTTCAACTCCTTCCTCATCCCTTACTATACTTGAATCGTTTACACCCCATAGAATATTATACATATATTCATCAGGATTTCTTGTTATTCCTGTATCCAAAATAATTTTTTTTACAACAGGATACCAATAAAATTTCTTTTGAATTTCTAAAAGAGCCTTACCTTTTCTTAACCTTATAATTTTTTCATTATTTAACATTCTAATTAAATCTAAAGTTGTTGGTTTATCAACATCAGCATAATGCCAATCTTTTATTGAAAATACCTCATTCTTATGTTGTAGAACATATTTATTAAAATACCGAATACCCTTTTCTTGAAGGTATGCTTGAACACAGAAATGATAATTTTCTTGAAGCCTTCTTGCTGTCATTTATGTATTAGAAATATATGTTAGAATAATATTATGGCACGAAACACCTCCCCATCTTCCCATAGTTAAATCATTTTGTATTTCCTTACTTATTATATATAATCCTGTTTTTTCTGTTTTCATGAGATAAACAAGGGCAAAACCATTATTATATTTACCCTTATTAAATTCTTTTTATTTGTTGTTTACTAATCGTGGCTCCACAAAACTCATTCTCGATACCAAGTGGATAATATTCTTCCTTACGAGACTGATTTAATTGTTCCAGGTCTTCGAGGTTAATTTTAAATGACCAATTATACCCTAAATCATTCATATCATACCCCCATTGTTCTATTCTCATACAAACGATACGCCCTTCTTTATAAAAATTTATTTTAATTCGAACTGTGAATTCTGTATGACCTGGAGATAATATCAACACTTCTGTATCTTTAGAATACACAGCCGTTTTATTTAAGTATATATATTGTGATAAATCGCTTAATCTCACCAAGTCATTCGCGTCAGTCGGGCTTGGATAATTTTTTAATTTATAAGCATTTTTCATGTTAATATTTTTGTTTATATTATATTTATGTCGTTCAGCCTGTGCCTTTGTGTAATAATTTGATAAATCAATATCCAGTTCTTGAGATACACCAAAGATAGAACCATCTTTACCAACATAAGTCATTTATATTAGATTAAAAATAATATCATAAAATTTTTTATTTTTGTTGAGTTGAAATAACACATATAGACATAATTGACCACAACACTTGGAATTTAATTCTTGGACTTGAAATGTTTGATAAACACCATTCTGTAAGAATTTTATGACTTCAACAGGTGGTGGAAGACCAAAACTATCAAAATAATATTTGTCTTGACTATTAAAAATACAAACCCAATGAGAACCGTTCCCATCATTATCTTCTAAGTTCATAATAATATTCTTTGTATGTTTCGACACATTTGTTAATTCATCTCTCATACAAATAACCACATTATGAATTTTTAATTTCTTACAATATTTGGCAAGTTGTAAATTTGATGTTGTATTCTTTCCAAATTCTTTCAACCACTCATCAATGCTCATTTATTTATTAGAAAGATATAATCCATTACCTCTTTTCGTTAATTTTACACCTGCTTGTGCTATAGAAGAAAGCATATCTCCAACTAACAATCTCGCTTTATCAGGCAGACCTTCAAGTTTTTCAGCAAAATCTACAATTACACCACTTCCACTAATTTGTTTCTCCAACTCTTTGTTATGTCTTTCCAATTCTTTTTGAGCCTGGAGTTGAGCCTTCCTTTCGTTGGCAGTTTTGACCGCTGTTGAAATACCACCCGTCAATGCTCCAACCGCACTTAAACCAGCAAATAAAGGAATTAGAAATGGGAGAAATCCTCCACTCGTCTCTCTTATTGAATATTTTTTCAACATTGGTTTTGTCATTTTAATTTTAAGTGAGCCAGTGTCATTCAAGATTTTAACCTGTTCTCTTGTGAGCAAAACATCAATTCTTACTGCTCCTTTTCTCTGAATTGTATTAACGTTAATCGTACAAGGCTTTTGATTTTGAACACAAGATGATAGTTTATGAAGATTGATTTGATTAACATATACCCCAGTTGGTACTTTGCCACTCATTTATTTAACAAAAAATTATGTGAGACTAATCATCACACCATTATCTGTATTAATCTGCAATTCTGTTTCTTCCAAAAGCAAACAATATGTATCAACTTCTTCACTCTCTCCTCTTTCAATGTATAGGGAAGTATCCACTCGATTAGACTTTATAGTTTCTTTTTGAGCGCTCAGGTCAAACGTATAGATTGTATACAAACTTTTAAATGCTGTCATATCCAAAATAGGTTCTTTATTTCCATTACTTTCACACACCTTTTGGTAAGACTTGTATGCTTCAGCAAAATCATTTTTTTCCCAATTAATTTCCAATCTATCTCGTGGATAAAATGTTCCATCTAGAGAAACGCGAAGTTGTTTCACCTTAGCATTATCACTCAATGCATTATTCTTATCAGTCGCAGTATCACCATCTGGCTTTTTAAAAATCATCCACAGATATCGTGGCTTTCCTTCCAGAACACCCAAATTCCACGTGTAAGTAGTTTGATTGAGTTTAACGTGTTGACATCTTCTTTTGAGGTATGATACACTGAGTGGTTTCTTTGAGTTAAGTCTTCGATTCAACATCTCTTCTGTTTTAAGATTAGGAGTATATTCACTGATATACCAACTCATCTCCTCAATTACAAATTTATTCTGATCACCAAAAGCATTACCAACACCAAAAAGCAATCTATTTTCATTATCATTCCTTTGTAGTTGAAATCTAATTTTAAGACCATACAGAACTTTATCATAATCACAAAATCCAAATATACCTTTAAGAGGAACTGCCACAGTAAAACTATTTTCTGCTTTTGTATCATCATTATACATTCCTTTCCTTTGAATATATCCAGGGTCTGTGTTTGTTCCCGTTGACATATCAGGAATAAAACCTTCGACAGACCCCTTTCCCATTCTATCACTGAATGTATAGAGTGTAAATTTCATCATTTCAGATACAGCAGAGACATAATCAACCGCTTCAACTTCTTGTGTTCCAATATACAATCGCACACTATCAAACATTTTCCAGAAGAAATCATTTACAAGTGTAGCGTTTGTGTTATTCCCAGCCTTAGTGAATTTAAATTTACACAACAAGAAACTTTCGGAGAGATTCAAATAGGTTTGTTGATTATTTATTTCAAAACTTTTTGTACCATTTGTATTCCAGTCTGTTCCAGTTATTGCATTTACCTTGAAGTAATCTTCTTTTTAGTGGAGTTTGAGATAATAATAGTATCATCCAAATCATAGATACTATCAATTGCTTCCATACTTGTATTTATTTAGGAAAAAAGATGTTAAAACTTTTGAAACCCTGATCCAAGTATTTGAATTATTTTCTGTCGTTCTTGGGGGACAACTGAGTTTTACCTTTCTTAATTTCTTTTATTGCTTGTAATTTATGAGATTCTTTCTGAGCATCTTTTATACTCTTTACAGCACCTGCTACATTTCCCACAGCAGAAGCAGTTGAACCAATTAGGTCTTTATGTTTAAGAATAGTTGAACCAATACCCATGAGAGTATCAATTATCCCATCTCCTCTAAATTGATGTCCTACACCCCTTTGTCTCTTAGGTTTATAGTATCCTCTACCAAGATACATACCTTCACTCCTTGTAGTACGGGGAAAGGAACATCCCATCCCCTGTAATTATTTTATATTTTCCCAACTCGTGCTTCCTCACAATAACCATCGTATTTATTTATTGAAAAACTTCACGTAGGTGAATTCTGATGGATATAACTTCTCCATTAAAAGAAATCACACGATTATCTTGGTCGGTTATCCTAAAATTTACTCTGTGTATGGTTTTTCCTGACACAGGTAGATAAACCAAATTTTTAGGCTCCATATTGAATTTATAACCAATTGGGGTTGAGTATGCGCTGAATGAAAATATTGTATTTGTTTTTAATCCATCATTATAAGCACCATCAATCAAATCACAGTGAATTAACACCGAATTTATTCCTGAGGATATTTGAATGACATTATCACTGTAAAACGTCCCATTAGTTTCAATCTTTTTGAGGAGAAACCTAATAACTCTCTAAATGAATTATCAATTGTGAAATCAACCTTGTAGTTATTTTTAACTTTAATCGTTGATTTTGAAGTATGTTTTTGAATGTTTATAACAATATTTTTTGGTTCATCACCCTGTTCTTTCATAAGACGAGCAATTTCGAAGATATTTGAGAAATCTCGTATGCTCCGGGTGAGACTGTTATCGTTTTGTATCCACTTCCCGGATTATAACTAAACTTGTCATTTTTCTCGGTTATATTAAATAAGGTATTATAAGTCTCCATGGACAATAAAGATGCCTCATATTCTTTTGTTGTGTCAAGTTGTAGTGGGTATGGGAATGAAGATGTGTGGTCGCTTGTTGTGAAATTAAAACTCAGGATTGTGCTTCTCATCTTATTTAATATGAGTTAAAATGTCTTTATATTGAGATTTATTAATTATTTTCATGTTCATCAACTGGTCTAAAATGGCTGATGCTTCATTAAAACAATTGTTATTTCCAGCCTTCTTACTGCCGAACAACAATAACAGTCTATTAACTAATTGCGATGGGTCATTTGGAAGAAAACTAATACCTGAACCAAGGATACTTAAAGCCTGAATAATGTGTTTCTCCTTCTCATTCTTCCTACTTTTACCAGAAAGAATAACCTTATAATTTAGAGTGTTCAGCAAATCAATATATACTCTATCATCATTATTTTCCATATCCAATGGTTTATCAATATACTTTGATTCATCCCTCACAGTTGAACCTTGTCTTCCATCTTTTGTGAGAAGAAACATTAATCTCGGAGTTAGTTTAACAGGGGGTTGAGCAGAACTTAAGAACCTTAATTCATCATTAAATATCAATACCTTTTCTTGAACAAGATGAAATATTGCTGGTTGTTCTGTTGGAATGAGTCCTGCTTTGGTTTTTGAATCCGCTGAATATTCATTGTTTTGAACAGCATTCACAATATAATCAGGGGTTGATTAATCTCTTCCAGTTGTTGAAATAAACCTTCATCATCATATTCTAATTCTCCTAAATGCTCTAATTCTTCCTCCGTCATTTGACTGAAATCTTTTAACATTTGAAGCTTTCTAGGAGTATATTCTACTGTGGGAACTGTGGAAACATCTTTCATTTTTTCTTGGGAAGTTTTTAAAAGTGGTTTAAAAATTTCTCTTGTTTTTTTTCAAATGCTTCTTCGCCCGTTAGTTTCTGTCTGCGTTTCTTCTTTATGTCTTCCTGTTGTTTTACAACTTTTGAAACCAACTCTTGATGTTCCTTAAATCTTCTTGCTCTTTCTTTTGTATCCATTTATTTATTGTAAAATATCATTTAATGAATTGTAAAGATCAACAGGGAAATTTTCCTTTTCTTCATCATTCAAGTAGATGTGTTCAAATAAATCCTTTTCTTTAAATATTTCATCAAATTCTTTATTAACATTAATGCGAGTTGTAATTTCTTCTTCACTAATCCTTGCATCTCTGCTTTTCATACGTTTGTGTTGAGTTTCTTCATCAACATCAAAACCGAATGATAAAATCTTCACTCCGCTCAGATATTTAATAATTTGTCTCGTTCCTTCTGGATTAGTTTCTAATATCCCAACACCACCAGATTTTAGTTTCTTTAACTCACTCTTACAATGTGAATATTTTGTTGTACCAAGAGAAACCTCCTCAAATATTTGTCCTTCATTCCTCAATCGCATATGTTCCTCCACTGAATTATAGTGATAATCTTCACCTTTTACTTCTCCAGGTCTTATTGCTCTAGTTGTTGTTGATACAATGCGTATCACGGGGTGTTTTTTAAGTAAATTTACAATATTCTCATTTGTACTACACAAGAACCTTGATTTATGAAAGTTTTTTCCAGAAGCAGATTTACCCACAAGATTTATAATAATAGTTGTCATTTATATATGTAATTGTTTATAAAACAAAAAATATATCCCTTAATATCTCATCTTGTTTCACAACAATATATTTATATTTTTCAGTCGTGTGCTTCATATAATCCTCAAATTTCTTTTTACTACATAATGTAGAACAATTATCTCTCCAAAAATTATTGATATCTATTGAATTTAACTTGAATAAAATAAAAGTATTAGCATTGTTTCTGATGGAACGACGAGGAAGTTGAAAGTACGATTGACTAAGATAAATACAATTACAAGAAGAATGTCTCCCTCTTGTGTAGTAGCTGTCCATTACCGTTTGGTTTCTCTCATTAACACAATCATCAAAGATAACGAGGTTCTTTTTGATTTATCCAAATCTTGGGGAGACGGTATATCATCCGTATTATCACTAAGAATACAAGTTATAAGATTTGATTTCTTTTTACATCTCTGTGTATCACAAAATAGTTGAATTATATCTTCAATGTTATAATCATTTAGGTTTTTTTGACGTTTAAATAAACCTATTATATCTTCTTTTGAAGACCAGCATTAAAACCTTGTGAGAGTAGTTGATACTCTGGTTGAAAACTCGACTTTGTGAAAATTATTAAATTATCATAATCTAAAAAGTTGGGAGTGAGGAGCATTTTTAAAAGTAAGCAGGTTTTTCCACATCCACTTGAACCAACTATGAGACATCTTAATGAATTTGGGAGATTTTTATGGTTGTTAAATTTTATCTTATTTTCCCAAATAGGTAAAAAATCATTCATTTATATATTTGAAAAACAGGTTATTTAATTTATTATTGGCTTTTTTAGAAACTCTATATTTTATCCTAAGTTCAGGTTTAATTTCAAGATAATCCATTATTTTATTTATACAATATCTTGTGTTGATATTTCCCTGAAAATTACATCCATGAATAATATACAACAACAATCCTTTGAACATTTCTCTTATACGTTCAGTTTCTTCCCTTGTAAGGAAAGGTGTGTTATCATCCTCATACTTTACATTCATTTCTCTAATCAATCTTGTAAAGTAATTCATTTTTGGTGTAAATCTAAAAGAATTATTTTCCTTTTTATATTTTTTATTATCATTAATTAGAAGATAATCACAGAATATACATTGTTTATAGGCTTTTGACTCTGTGTTTAATCCCTGTCTTTCACACGCAGGACAATTCTCAAATTTGTCATATGGAGAATCAGGAAAGTCTAGCATATTTATAAAGTAAAACTTTACTTAAACTGAAATTCATCTATACTTTCAGTTGTATATTACCATCGATATCGATATACTTTTTTTCATTATCAGATTCAACGACAACATTTTTTATATTAAAGGTAATTTTAAAATTATCGTTAACTACTATTGAACGAAATGTCATTTCACCTGATATATTAACATCCTTTATTTCATCAAGATTTACATCTTTAGGGTTGTTGAAAAAAATACAAATTTCTCCTTGCATATTACAGATGGTCTTATCTTTTCTTTCTAAAGCTTCATCCATAAGGTTTTTGTTCTTTGATACTTTTTCTTGTTTCATTGCTTTTTCTAGTTTTGAATATATTACTAGAAGGAGAGGAGAAACTTTTGTTAGAGATACTTTAATTGATGTTCTACCAGGTATACTAAAAGCCCTTCCACTGAAGGAAATTGAAGAACTCATATTATTTACCATAATAGTTTTTATCCAATAGTTGTTATATTTATCTTTGTTCAATTTTACATCCTTGACATATTTCTCAGTATCTTTAACAGATGAAGAGATTGATTGAAACTTGTCTTTTGTGTCTTGAAACATTGTATTTATTAAGTGAAAAAGTTGGAGGATAAAATGTTTTTAAGCACAGATTCACCTATAAATTAAACGAAATTTTCATCAAGAAAATTTTAGTTTAAGCAAAGTTTTATTCTATAAATATGGTGAATACAACGTACTGCGATGTTTGTAATCACGAATATAAACATTATAGAAAACACCTCCGAACCAACAAACACACATTTAATCTATTTCATCAAATATCTCCTCTTGAGTTGGAAAGAAAACATTGTGATATCTGTTCAAAGGATGTTTTGAAGAGTAGTTATAATCAACATCTTCAATCACAAAAACACAAGAAAAATGAGTTTAAAGTAAAGGGAGACTATTATATTAAAAACACTGATGAGGCATTTAAAGGGCATATAAAAATAAGGATTTTTCAATTTGGAGAACCCGGTCCATCATCAATAGCTGAATCAATTGAAATAGTGAAACCCGATGTTGAAAAATTTATTAAAAAGACATTAAAAGAAATAAAAACTTTAAAGTTTTATATGGGAGTGAAAATGAATATGAAAAGACAAGATGAAGAACAAACTCCTTATATGAGAACAGATCTTCATTTTATAACATCATTTCAAGATTTTTTGAATAGTGGGGTTTATGAAGAACTATCAAGACAAGAGGAGGATGTTGATAATACAGTGGTAGGAAGTGGATTCAATATTAAAAAATCATCTTTTTAGATATACACATTCTAAAATCAAACCCTCTTAAAGCTTCTTCTTATATTGAATTACCAAAAGAAATAAAACTAAAGAAGGCAGTTGTTAATATTAAGAACAATGATAATAAATGTTTTCTCTGGTCTGTTCTTGCTCACTTACATCCACCAAAATGTAATTCAGAAAGAGTAAAACAATATATGAAATATGAGAATACCTTGGACATTAAAGATTTTAAATTCCCAATGCCATTAACAGATATTCCTAAATTTGAGAAAAAGAATAATCTTTCTATTAATGTATATGGATTAACGGATACAAACAAAGTTCAAATATTAAAAATTTCAAACAACTATAAAAATGAAGAAACACACATTGACCTTTTATATTTTAGTGTTGGAAAGAATTCACATTACACATACATCAATAATTTATCAAGATTAATCTCTTCTCAGGTATTCAGAACAGCAAACAAAATATATCCTTGTAAGCGATGTCTTAATTCATTTCATACAAAAGAACGATTAGAACAACATTCAAAATATTGTAGTAATCATAAATCAGCTGTAATTACAATGCCTAAACCTGGTGAAAAGATTTATTTTGAAGATTATAATAAATCTATCATGCACCCATTTGTGATATACGCTGATTTTGAATGTATCCTTAAAAAGATAAATACTGCTTCTCCTAATCCAAAAGAACCATATACAAATAAATATCAAAAACATATTCCTTGTGGTTTCTGTTATTATATCAAATCATCTGTTGGAGAAAAGTATAACAAACTTGAACATTATCGTGGAAAAAATGCTTCACAAGAGTTTGTAAAACGATTAGAAAAGGATTGTATAAGACTCACTAAATTAATGAAAGAAACAAATGAACCGATGAAATTAACCAAAGAAGAAAAATTAGAATTTAGAATGAACAATATCTGCCATATTTGTGAGGGGGAAATTAAGGAGTCTAAAGTTAGAGACCATTGTCATCTTACTGGTAAATATAGAGGTCCCGCTCATTCCTGTTGTAATCTTAATTATAAATTACCTTCTTTTATTCCAGTCTTTCTTCACAACAGCGCCAACTATGATACACATCTATTTATAAATGAACTTTCAAAAACACCAGGGAATATTTCTGCTATAACAAACACAAGTCAAAAGTATATTTCATTTTCAAAAATGATATTCACAAAACCTATAACTCGTATTAGGTTTTTAGATTCTTACAAGTTTATGGGAACACCACTAGCCTACCTCGCATCAAATCTAAGCTCGACGGACTCTTTTCCAAATCTTAATTCATTCTTTCCAAAAGAGGAAATTCTCACTAAAGAGGAAATTCAGATTAAAGAGAGAATTCAAAGTAAAGAGGAAATTCTAACTGAAGATGAAATTCTAATTATAAAGAAAATTCGAACTAAAGAGGAAATTCAGATTAAAGATGAAATTCTGATTAAAGAAGGAATTCTTACGAGAGAGGAAATTCAAACAAGGAATGAAATTCAAAGTAAAGAGAAAATTCTTACAAGTAAGGGAATTTATCCTTATGATTATATGGATTCATTTATGAGATTTAAAGAAACACAACTTCCTTCAAAAGAAAGTTTCTATAATAACCTTTATGAAGAAGAGATAAGTGATAAGGAATATAAACACGCACAAGAAATATGGAAAATATTTAAGATAAAGAACCTTGGAGAATATCATGATTTATATCTAAAAACAGATGTTTTATTGTTAGCTGATGTGTTTGAGGCTTTTAGAACACTCTGTCATAATAAAAATTGTTATGGATTAGACCCTGCCCACTATTTCACAGCTCCTGGTTTAGCTTGGAGTGCAATGTTGAAAATGACAAAACAAGATATAGATTTAATCAGTGATGTTGATATGCTTTTGATGATTGAGAAGTCCAAGAGAGGTGGAATATCACAAGTATGTTCAAAAAGATATGCTAAAGCAAATAATAAATATCTCCCAAATTATGATAGTGAAAAAGATAGTAATTATTTGATGTATTTTGATGCTAATAATTTGTATGGATGGGCAATGTCTCAATCTCTACCTTATGGTAAATTAGAGTGGGTGGAAGAAAAGGATTATGAAAAGGCTTTGATGAATATTGTTATTTCTTCTCAAGAGGAATTGAATGACGAAGAAGAAGGTTATTATTTTGAAGTTGATTTGAGGTACCCGAGTGATCTTCATAATAAGCATAAAGATCTTCCTTTTGCATGTGAGAAAGAAACTCCAAAGAAAGAATGGTTAAGTGATTATCATAAAAGTTTTAATATTAAAGGTAAATCAACAGAAAAGTTATTAACAACATTCTATGATAAAGAGGGATATGTTTTGCATCAGAGAAGCTTAAAACAGTTTTTGAGGGAAGGATTGAGAGTAGCTAAAATTCATAGAGTTTTAAAATTTAAACAAAGTCCTTGGGTGAAAAAGTATATTCAATTCAATACAGATATGAGAGCAAATACAAAAGTAAAATTTGAAGGGGACTTTTATAAATTAATGAATAATGCTGTATTTGGAAAGACTATGGAAAATGTTAGAAACAGGCAAAACATTAGATTCGCAACATCTTGGAAAGAAGCTTCGAGATTGATAAATAAACCAAGTTTTGAGAGAGAAGAGGTTTTTTCAGAGAACTTTTCTGCAATTCATATGAAAAAGGAAAGTATTGTAATGGATAAACCAATTTATATTGGAACAGCAGTTCTTGATTTATCAAAGATATTGATGTATGATTATTTGTATAATGACTTAAAGAAAGAGTATGGTGAAAATGTTTCATTGTTGTATATGGATACTGATAGTTTTATCCTAGATATAAAAACTGATGATGTTTATGAAGATATGAAGAAAAATATTGGAGTATATGATACAAGTAATTTCAGCAAGAAGAGTGAGTTATTTTCCAAAAAGAATGAAAAGGTTATTGGTAAGTTTAAGGATGAGTTGGGTGGAAAAGTAATGAGTGAGTTTATTGGATTGAGAGCAAAGGCATATGCTTATAAGTATGGTGAACAGATTGATAAGAGGTTAAAGGGAATAAAGAAATATGTAATAAAGAAATCAATAACTTTTAGAAATTATTATAATTGTTTGATGAATAAGAAAGAAGAATATAGGAAAATGAATACAATAAGAAGTTATAAACATAACATATATAGTGAAGAAGTAAATAAAAAGGCATTAGGAGCCTTTGATGATAAGAGATTTATTTTAGATAATGGAATAGATTGTGTTCCATATGGATATTGTATGATAGAGTGTATAAAATAGATTATGTTTTAACGATGGGAAGATGGGTTAGGGTTTTTTAAGGGCTACCGCTGCTTTTTTCACAATATATAAATGGTTAAACCAAGTATTAATCAAACTAAAGAGTGGAGAAAATCTCAGTCTTGGTATATAAATGGAAAACATAATGAATGTGAAAAATATCAAATAAGTCTTATTGAAAAAATAACTAAAACAAAGGTAAATAAAACAAATAAGCGAATTAATTTAAAAACTAGTAAGTTAGAGGATGTAAAGAAAAAAATGAATATCCTTGAATGGACTGAAAACTTTGATGGTTATCAATTGAACAATGAAAAAACAATTTACTATAATCTCAAAATGATATGTGGCTCAGGAGGTGGCCAGATGAGAGCATTAAGAGAAGTTTATCATTTCGTAATGGCACAAATGGGGTATCTTAAAAAATATAAAGATTCAAATGTTTTGTTTGTCAATATTTTAGATGGGGATTATTGTGCAAAGAAAATTAAACTATTGAAGGAATTTGAGAATGAACAAATCTTTATAGGTTCAATGAGTGAGCTGTTCAACCCCCAGGTGTTCAATTCAATGAGGTTCAACCTCCAAGTTAAAAGGGGAGACAAATAAATATACCTTGGGATAAAAAGGGGATTTATTTTTAGGGAAAAAAAATATAAATCGCTGAAAATCCCCCATTCATTTACATGGGGAAAAGTGAGCCAGAATCAGTATTCTTACCCTACTCATACTGTATCTTCTTATGTCTTGTAATAACAGGTGGTGCTGTATGATACACATTTATATCGCGAGAATCGGGGTGCTCCCCCCAAACCTGAACCGCCAGGACTATTAAAAACTTTTTACTGCCCAAAACTTACCAGTGCAGACCCCAACTAAAACCACATCTAGTGTTTCAGGAAGCATGCAAGTCAAAGTCATACACACACACACACACGGAAGGAAAGTGAGCATACGACTCGGGAACTTCCAGAGTGACAGCCTATCGCCTCTCCTGTTTTGCTTCGTCTCTGAATCCAAGGAGCAACCCAATCAATGAGCAAGGACAAGAATACACCCTAACATCCAAAATAAGAACGTCCAAGGAAACACGAAAGGTAACACATCTCCTGCACATGGATGATTTTAAAGTCTTCAAGCTGAAAAATTGGCCGTACAACTGAAACGAGTAAAGCAGCACTCAGACGGCATTCAAATGAAATTTGGCCTAGATAAGTGTGCTAAGTGCACATCTGGACAAGGTAGACCAACAAAAACGACAACATATATAAAAAAATACCAAGATGCAAAAACATAGGAATAGAAATTAAAGCATCACACAAATATCTCGATACAAGAGGGCCACGAAATACGTTCCAAACAAATGCGCAAAACAGTCGCCAAAGAATACCTGCATAGAACGAGGCTGATCATGAAAACGTACCTCTCTCCAACACACAAAATCGAAGCCATAACCCAACAAGCAATACCAGTGTTCCAATACAGCTATGGAATAATAAACTGGCCCACAAGAGGAAATCGATAAACCAGACATCAGAACAAGAAAACTCCTCCCCATCCACAAAATGGTCTCCAAAAACCAGTGGATCCTGAGAATGTACCTGCTGAAACTAGAAGGCTGAAGTGGTCTGATGAACTCAAGCAAGTGCAGAGAATGACAATTGTAGGATTGGCTAAGTAAGACTACCGAATTCAATTGGTATACAAACACAAAGAAAGAAAGCCAGAAATGGTATACATAAACCACCCAGAAAAAAAAAAAACTATTTCCAAAGATGGGTGCAAATAGAATACGTCAGACACAAAACAGAAACAGCAGTGACTACAGCCCCAATGATGGCCAAAAAAACCAAATTAAAATATAAACACGGTTCGCACGCCTCCTGGAAAGTCCTTAAAACTCCTGGAATTCAATCCCTATCCTGGAATGTCCTGGAATATGCTTAAAAATCGAATTAAACTCCTGAAAACTCCTTAAAAAAATTATATTTTGGATTTCCGATGATCACCTCGTCAACGTCCCGTAAATATGCCAGAGGGAGACTATTGTCGTAAACGTTGTAGATTGTGGTAAATAATATTAATTTACGACATTAATGTTGTATCTTAATATGGAATAGGCAAAGCCAAGAAGCGAACGTAGAATTCTTCTTACATTCGCTTCTGACTTTACCTAATACGTGTTCACAACTGTATACTTGCAAACTATACCGTGGTACATGTAAGCGCCGCACAGCTGATGATTTTGACGCAATTTCCGGTTACTTCAGCCTGGATTCGGGATCAGCGATCAAATAATGTAAATCACGATTGAAAAAAAAAAATTTTGATGATGCGGGAGATATCTTCATTAAAATTAACTTTGGGGAAAAAAATAATTGAATAAATAAAAGATCACCTCTGGTCAAGAATAAAAGAAATTAAAAGTTCCGGAAAGAGTTCAAAATCACTCCCGGTAATGTTAAATACAAAATAAACACTTCCTGTCATGAAAAAAATCACTTTCGGAATGATAAAATTAACTTTGGGAAAAAAAAAATAATTGAATAAATAAATAAACACTTCCGGTCATGATCTCCCGGCATGCATCATTCCCATGACAAAAACCGGAAACAAAAAAAACAGAAGCAAAATGGTCATAGCCAACGACACGGACTCACAATTGAAGACGAGATTGAAATGAAGACGAGAGAAGAACCTTCAGAGTTTAGGCTTTATTCCATTTGATTGGAGCCGCTTCTACGGGCACACCAGGAAATACAGACACAGCAAGGAGTGCATAAGCAGCAAGGTATACACGCGCAACTAATCACCACAAAATAAATCAGTATTATATATAAATCAGTATTCCCACCATTCAATGAGCACCAAGTGAATCGCCGACATAAAACGACAATGCCCCTGGGACAATCCCCCCGACCGAGCCGAACCTCAGCTTTATCTCTTCTGTGCTCGAGCCGGGCAACATGTGATCACACGTCACAACCTTCAATTCACCACATTCTCCCCGTCTTTAAAATGTAACTAGAGGCCCAGCTAATGCACCATGATTACTTCAGCGCTACAGGAGTATTCATTTCAAGCAACGTGAACTATCTAAACTACAGAAGCATACATGCCAAGCAGTGAGGATTATTTTGAGTTGTAGGAGCATGGTAATGAGCATCGATATATTATGTAACGAGCATATAGGAGCATGAGCATCGAGGATGCCGATAATCCCCTTTACAGATTGAGTCGGCGAGGGGGTATTATTCGTCGACCTCTCCGGGAGTAGATGGCGGTTTCACTTGAGGAAGGCTTCCGATCCTCTTGGTGAGCCTCGACTCGTGCCGGAGATGACTCCCTGATCGCTCTCGGGTGGAACGCGGTAGCTCCGTCGTCACCCTTCTCGGGTGGAGTCCCTGGGGGGGGGGACACCTGGGGAGGGGATGTCAGAGGGAGGTGTGCCAGATGGTGGTGTACCTGCGGGAGGAGTACCTGAGGGAGCCAAATGGCGAACCGACACAGTGGTCTCCCTGCCATCCGGGAGCCTGACATGAGCATACTCTGGATTAGTATCGATGAGTTCGACCTCTTCCACCAGGGGTTCATACTTGCTTTGTCGTACCGGGCGTTTCATGAACACTGTTCCGGGATGGGTTAGCCAGTTGGGCACCGATTGGCCGTCAACATGACGTCGTTGGTGAGTAAACATTCATTCGTGAGGAGTTGCATTGGTGGACGTGCAGAGCAAAGACCGTATGGAATTCAGAGCGCCGGGAAGGGTAACCTCCCACCACTCGGGGCCCAGTCCTCTAGATTTCAACGCCAGAGTTACGGCTTTCCAAATGACTCCGTTATACCGTTCCACCTGCCCATTACCCTGTGGGTTGTAAACCGTCGTTCGACTAGTTGCTATGCCGTGCTCTAATAGGAATTGTTTTAGCCCGGCCGACATGAAACACGGCCCTCTGTCTGAATGTATGTACGAAGGTTTCCCAAACATAGCGAAGAGGTCAGAGAGACATTTCACGACAGTGCCCGAGGTCATATCCGAGCACGGAAATGCGAAAGGGAACTTTGAATACTCATCAACAACAGTGAATATGTATCTGTTGTCTGTCTCGGTCGGCAGGGGCCCTTTGAAGTCAATGTTTAGTCTCTCGAAGGGAGAAGTGGCCTTGATCAATCTGCCAGAAGCCGCACCATAGAATCTGGGTTTTAGTTCAGCACAAACAGGGCATGAAGCATTTATTTGTTTAATATCTTCAATAGAATAGGGAAGGTTTTGTCTGCGCACGAAATGTGCCATTCTGGTTACCCCCGGGTGGCACAGACACATGGAGGTCTTGCAAAGCCCGACTGATTGTCGCCGAGCAGTAGATCCGAGAGAAGGTGTCTGCAGCAGGGTTTTCCCTCCCGGGCCGGTAGACTATGTCGTAACTATAGCAAGCTAGGTCTATCCGCCATCTCATAATTTTTTCATTCTTAATTTTCCCGTTATTTTTCCCATCAAACATGAATGCCACGGATCGTTGGTCCGTAACGAGCGTGAAGTGGTTTCCCAGTAAATAATGTCTCCATTTACGCAGTGCTTCGACGATGACGTACGCCTCCTTCTCTATTGCCGAGTGTCTCTGCTCGCTTCCAGAAAGAGTTCTCGAGAAGAACGCGACGGGTCGCCCAGACTGATTAAGCGTAGCAGCTATCGCGTGATCTGAAGCATCTGTTTCCACCACGAAGGGCACCGAGCTATCGATCGATAATACCTCGGAATTACTGATATCGTCTTTGAGGTTGTGGAAAGCTGTTACAACAGCGGCATCTGGTGGAAAGTTTTTGCAATGCACTAGGGGATGTATTTTCTCGGAGTATTGCGAAATCCATCTTGCATAGTAAGCGAACATGCCGATCACCCGGCGCATTGTCTGCAGGTCCTGAGGTGGGGGTAGCTCACGAAGTGGGCGCAATCGTTCAGGATCAGGCTTAATCGTGCCGTCGGCTATCGTGTAGCCGAGAAGGTCAATTGACCTTGCCGAGAATACGCATTTCTCGTAGTTGAGAGTCAGATTATATTTTCTAGCAATGCTCAAGAATCTGTCCAGATTCATGTCATGTTCCCCCTGATCCCTACCGCACACTGTGACATTGTCCACGTAAACAAAAGTGTCTTTGAGGTTTTCATCTGAGATGATGTCGTCCATAACCCGTTGGAAGCAAGCTACTCCATTCGTGACGCCGAATGGAATCCTCCTGAATTGGAAGAGGCGCCTACCTGCCTGGAATGCGGTGTAAGGTTTGTCTTCCTCTCGGATGGGAATTTGATGATAGGCGCTTCGCAAATCGATGGTGCTGAATATCTTATAATTGGCCACGCGTTCGACCATCTCGTCTATGCGCGGCAGGGGGTAGGCGTCGAGTTGGGTGAAGCGATTGACCGTTTGGGAATAATCGACAACCATTCGTTTCTTATGGTTCTGGCTGCTGGTTACTAACACCTGTGCGCGCCATGGCGAATCGCTCGGTTCTATAATTCCTTCTTCCAGTAATCGCTTGGTTTCTGAAGTGATGAAATTCATGTCAGCAGTGGTATATCGCCGCAATTTGATCGCTATCGGTTTGCAGACCGGCGACAACTTAGCGAACAGCTGGGGGGACGTTACCTCTGCGGTGGTCAAAGCATTTAAAATTAGACGAGGTTTGCTTCCTCCAAAGGGTATTTCGACGCTCGTGTGCTGCTGGAGGACATTATGACCCAGAATTACGTCTGCGCATAAATCACGAAGCACCAGTACCCTTACATCCCGATGCGTGTACCCTTTTACGTCCAATTCAATATTGCAGTACCCTCGTACGCGGGACTGTAGTGATGTGGCGGCCATGCATACCGTATTGTCTGTCGGGTGGATTTTCCATTTCCTGCCCTTCACTAGCGAGCTGTTGACGAAACTTTCAGAGCTACCGGTATCAATCAGTGCCTCAGCCATATGCCCGTTAATTCGTACGTTGATGATAGCCTTGGATAGATTCCCCGGGGAGGCTGCAGTTAGTTTCTTTTGCGAGTAGAGAGCCGCAGAAGTGGGTTTATTTCTCCTTAGAGTAGATTTACATACCCTGGCATAATGCCCTTTCTTGTCATATTCATGCATGTGGCATCTCTGGTGGGGCATTTGTGGCGGCGGTGTCTTTTGTCCCCACAAAAGAAGCATTTACCAACCGGAGCAGTTGCTGAGGAGTTTGACGTGGTCTGGGTATCCGGCTCCTCGGGTGTTTCTCCATCCCCTATGTCAGGCTGTGTCTCTGTCTGTGGGGTTCCTTGAGTTTCCAGCGTAGCGGCGTTCATTAGCAGCATCGGTGTCCCAAATGACTCAGATTGCTGCTGAGCCGTATCCATCGCTCGAGCCTGATCGACTACCTTTTCAAGAGTGGGTTGCGCTTTCTCTAGTAAGCGTTGCCGTATGTGGGCTGATCTAAGTCCTTGGATAAATGCCTCCCGGGTCGCTTCATTTCGGTGTTCCTCGGCGTTTACGGCCCGGAAGCTGCCGTCTTTTCCCAGCTGTTTCAGAGCTTGCAGGAACTGATCGATTGTCTCCCCGGCTGCTTGCTTGCGTGTGTTGTGAAGATGTCGTATGTATACCTCGTTCTTGCGCTTCACGTAGAGCGCCTGCAGCACGTCGATCGCTGCTTCGTAGGTGTCACACTCCGAGAAGAGCCTGTATACGCCGGGCGAGACATGATTCACGAGGGCGGCCAATTTGTCAGCTCCCTCTTCGATGATGGTCAGATAGTGTGAGAAGGAACGGAACCAATGCGACCATTTCATTTCTGAGTCAGTCGCGTTTGGGTCTGCGTCGAACCTCTCTGGTTTGTAGATCTTGTCCATCGTTGGTTGAGAGAGCCGAGAAAACCAAATGGAATAAATTGAAATGAAGACGAGAGAAGAACCTTCAGAGTATAGGCTTTATTCCATTTGATTGGAGCCGCTTCTACGGGCACACCAGGGAATACAGACGCAGCAAGGAGTGCATAAGCAGCAAGGTATACACGCGCAACTAATCACCGCAAAATAAATCAGTATTATATATCAATCAGTGTTCTCACCATTCAATGAGCACCAAGTGAATCGCCGACATAAAACGACAATGCCCCTGGGACAAAACCCCCGACCGAGCCGAACCTCAGCTTTATCTCTTCTGTGCTCGAGCCGGGCAACATGTGATCACACGTCACGACCTTCAATTCACCACAGGCAGGGTATTGTGTTGTTTTTGTTGTTTCCTGTTCTCTCATGTCCACGCGTGAAGTAATATTCACAAGATAGAAATAAAACTCAATCGTGTTTATACACCGCACAGCGTTTAAAAACACCCGGAAGCAAAAGGTCAGAGCTGACGACAAGGATTCCAAATAACCAGGGGGATTGTGTTGTTGTTGTTGTTGTTGTTGTTGTTGTTGTTGTTGTTGTTGTTGTTGTTGTTGTTGTTGTTGTTTCCAATTCTCATGTGCACGCGTTAAGTATGATGCTCACTACACGACGATTACCTCATTCTTCTGGCCGTACCGATCGCCTTACATCGGTAGTATTGTGCACTCTTAAAAGTGGTGAACTCCCACTAGTCTTTTAATTCATGTACAGATGTCAACTGGAAATTTCACCGTCTAATGCAGGAGAAGATATCAATGACTTTCAACCAATCCCTTCTTAGCATTGGAACTTGTGGCCTATGTATTGTTCATTAATAGGTTCCACACGTATCAAATTGTCTTCAAAAATTTTCTTCAATTTTTCTTCAATGTGTTCAGCACAGATTTGCTTGTCGAAAGATGCATGTTCTTCCTGCCTCTTCTCTCGGACACAGCTATTATGTATTGGGATTTTGCAAGTATCATGCTATGCATTATTGTTGGAAAGATATCACAAAAAGTTCCAGATGGATTTGGATGAAACTTGGTGGATGAGTTGTGCAGGTTACAAGAGCAAGTTCATGAGATTTTGGTAAAGGTCTGGATGCAGATCCGGCCGATCAGTGTACGACAAAACGTAAACTGTTCAGCCTGGCGGAGCTATGCGCTATACTGAGTGAGGTTCTAGTTTGTGAAGCGTTTGCCTGTGTGTATAATTGTGTGTCTGTTTTTGGTTGTTATCTCGATGTGAAGGTTTCAGAAGGTGGAATAAAGCCCTCCTGGGGCTTGAAGCATCCAACCCCATTTTGATAAGGAATCATGATTCATGGACCAATCTGTGAATTGTCGTATTCTTGTTGTCAGACTTTTGTTCTGAGGGCTCTTTTCAGGATCATCTCTGAGCCCTGGACTGCCTCCGACTGTACTTCATTTGTAGTAATGTTCTCAGGGATGGTTTGAAGGTTCTTTGTGAGGATCTTCTTCATCATTCCTGTTGCTGCAGTTATCACCGGTACAATGTTGGTGCTCTTCAGCTTCCAGGATCTTTTCACTTCATTCTTGAAATCTTGATTTCTGCATTATTTAGACCAAAATCATTGGGTACTGAAACCTCAATTATCAATGCATTATTTTTACTTTTGTTTCTGAGTTCTATGTCATTACAATGCTTTGTTATCGATTTTCACTCGATGTGATTATTGGGTCATACGTGAGTGTTATGTCCAAGCTTTTAATTATTAATGATTGCTTTTGGTTTGTGTTTTCATGAGTTTTCTGGAACTATGATATAAAAACTTTTGCAGATGTGCCAATGGATTACTCCACATACTTTGTTGTGCCTTTGTGTGTATAGCTGTTCTGACATGCATTTTTACATCCTGACAGGAGGTGACTTGTGATTTCTGTTTCCACCTTGCAAAATCTACACTTGGCAGTTTGGTTCAGTCCTGTCATTTTATTGAAGCCATTGGTATAATGTCCTTGGTCTTAGCCATTTCTTTCTTTTGATTCATTCTCCATTCCAATGAGCCTTCTTTGTCTGTACTCAATCTGTCCAAATCGTATTTATACCTCTTGGCTCTTATAATACTGTATAATATGCTGATATTATACTTTATACAGGGTTCACACACTTTCATTAAAAGAAAATTTCAGGAGTTTTCCAGGAGTTTTTGGCACAATTTTTACTGAAGTCAAAGTCATATTTTGATCAGTGTCAAAGATTCAGCAATTTTCATCATGAAACAATTCATCCAGACAGTGAGCCTATACATCAAGAAATTGTTCATCCAAACAATCCACCTATACATCATGAAACAATTCATCCAGACAGTCAGCCGATACATCAAGAAATCGTTCATCCAAACAATCCACCGATACATCATAAAACTATTCAAGCAGTCAACTGATTCATTCTTTTAGCTTCTGAACCTTATCTTCCAGCTTGGAAGATAAAGTGACTAGCTCTGCCTGTTTTGCCTTGGCCGTTCTCCTCAGACTGTTCGACTTGGTTGTGAAGGTAATCTTTCCTGCCTTCTCTGCTTTTTCTGAGAAGTCGTCAGCTGATTTCTGTAATGAAAGGATGTCATTCTGCAGTCGTTTCCTCTGATTTTATTTCATCAATCTCCTCAAGCAGATTTTTCCATTGCTTTGTGGCCTCTGCACTTTCCTTCTTCTTCCTTTGCTCGCCTAGATGAGCCATATATCTCTGCCTGCCTGATGCTGCAAATACGAGCAGTTGCTTTGACATTTCTACTTGCTGTGTGCCCCCCAACGCTATCTATATGGTCACAGATATCAGCCACTGGGCGATGACAGATTCCTCGTGCAGGTTTTCTTCCTCAATCTGTCGATTGACAGAGAAGCCCCGTTCCACCAATGCTTGTCCAAGGGATAGCAGTAACAAATGCGTCACCACCCTCCATAATGAACTGATGTGTTGGTCTGTAGCCATGGACTCGAAGAGCAGCAGATCTATCCTACTCTTGTCCTCGTACGGTTTGAAATTCTTAAATGTGGAGTAGTTAGCAGCCACGGTTGTGTCGATGAACTCGTCAAACTGTTGAAAAATGTCATCACACGCAGAGGCACCACCTCTGACACGGCCTGCCTCCACTAGTGTTGTGAGAATTTTCAGCATTCTCGTGAGGCATCCGGCTTTTGAAGCGACCATCCGTCTGGGATCCAGGCATGACACGTTGTTTGTCAAGGGGTACTTCAGGGGACACTTCTCCAATAATTTAACAACTATTTTCAGCAAGAAGTCTTTGCACTGAAGTCTTAACTCCATGATTTGTCAGTCACTGACAACACTAGGTACCAGTGGCTGGTGATTTAATTTTCTTCAGCTCCTGCTCAGCTGCAAAGCCCAAATCCACTTTGCTACAATTCCGATGGATTTTCTTATCCTTTGGGTCCAGTTTCACGAGTTTGTTGATGGGTGAGGCGTCAACATCCTCCTTCACAAAGCGCTTCACAATGCCAGAGAGCAGCCTGTGTAGATCTTCAGCAATGAAGGGAATCATTGGTTTGTCGGTTTGCTAAGTTACAAGGAATGGCAATACCAGTTTTGCTATTGACAAGAAAGCCAGGAATTTTACCATCCTGAGTGGATATTTTGCACACGAAACCAGTGTCATAAGATGCTGTTTTGGGTTTTGGGTAAATCCCATGGGATACCTTGTGAACGTACACTTTAATGTTTGGCCAAATGTCCATTGCTCTATGTACAACAGGAACATTCTCTCGCCATCTATGGGCACAACATTTCAGTAGAAATAGGTCTGTTCCATTCGCATTCACATAATCCTCTCTTCCAGCAGGCGTCTCCTTGAAGAGTTTGTGTAAGCTTTTCAAAACGTCCTGAACAGGCCGTGCAGAGGCAGCTGCTCCATCCTTGAAAGCACCATGTATATCATCGTTTCCCTTCAGAATCCTTTCGTAGACACCGATAAGATAAACTGCAGCCA
>NC_140968.1:82497758-82535258 GCF_056783735.1 Eptatretus burgeri | reverse complement strand
CCTGATCCTATAATTTGCATATCTCGATTCCACACAGACGCGCGTGGAGGCGGAGCCAAGCCGTCCCGCGCTTGCTGATTGGATGGATCAGAAGTGGGCGTGTAGCATTCCTGATCCGAATTCTCCTCGGAAAGGCTGCATTTTGCATTCGCGGCTCGGCGCGCATCTTGTACGAGCCCAGGATAGCCTGACGTTCGGTGCTCACCGGTGGTGCGGGAATGGCCGCAGAAGGAGAGAGGTGAAGGTGGTGGAGGGTTTATGGTGGTGGTTTATGGCCATGGTGCCGTTTGGAATGGCGGTGATGCGATGTTTGCGGGAGCGAGTTGTGAAGGTAAAGATTGTGGCTGTTGGCGTTGTTGTTGTTGTTGTGTGATGGTTGGAGCGTGCTTGGTTCAAAATAAAGATAGAACAGAAAAACGGCTATCTCAAAGTGTCGCAGCCCGAATGAATCACATTAATTTCCCTCTAAACAACGGGTTTGGGGCTAACTACACATGTACTTGCAGAGATATCTCACCTACGGGACCTGAATGGTGCTTTGCGAATTTCCACAACCACAACAATATATATATATATATATATATATATATATATATATATATATATATATATATATATATATATATATATATATATATATATATATATATATATATATATATATATATATATATATATATATATATATATATATATATATATATATATATTCCTGGTCAAAGGTTTTAGAAAACCCCCCATTTTTCCAGTTTTTACGTAAATTTTAGCCGTTTAATGTTCCAATGTACTCTGAAATTAAACCACAGAACAAATAAACAATTGCAGATAAAAAAGAAATCATGGAATCGTTTTGTTGAACAAAATTTAATCTGATCTAAATTTTTGACTCATCAAAGTAGCCACCTTTTGCAGATATAACAGCCGAACATACTCGTGGCATCCTTTCTGCAATGTAAATCAAATATTGTTCAGAAAATTCTTCCCAAAACTGTTGCAGAAGTTCCCACAAATGTGTTGCACTTGAAGGTTGCTTTACTTTCACCCTTCTGTCCAGTTCATCCCAAACCAGCTCCATGAGGTTTAATTCTGGAGACTGTGCTGGGCATTCCATGATTTGAAGACTTCCATCTTGTTCTTTTCTTCTAAGGTAGTTCTGACATAGCCTGGAGGTATGTTTTTGGTCGTTATCTTGCTGTAGGATGAACCCCTGACCAACTAGGCGTAGACCAGAGGGTATTGCATGGCACTGCAAAATGCTGTGGTAGCCCTTTAGGTTCAGGGTGCCAGTCACTCTGTGCAAGTCACCGACTCTGGATCCAGCAAAAGAGCCCCAGATCATCACGCTTACTCCTCAATGTTTGACAGTTGGTGTCACACACTGAGGAACCATCCTTTCGCCTACTCGACGTCATACAAAAACCCTGCGTGATGAACCGAAGATTCAAATTTCGATTCATCGGTCCATAAGAACTTCTTTCAGCTTTCAGTAGTCCACTGGCAGTGCTTCATGGCCCAGATAAGCCTCTTTTTCTTATTTTGGCATCTTAGCAATGGCTTTCTTACTGCCGCTCGACCTGTCAAACCTGCAGCTCTAAGTCTTCTCGTCACAGTTGAAACTGAGACTTCCTTACTTCGACCAGTGTAAAGCTGTGCTTGAAGCTGCTGTCCTGTGAGCCACCTATCACGCAAGCTGTTGACTCTCAGAAACTTGTTTTCTGATTGTGTTGTGGCTTTGAGTCTGCCAGATCTCTTCCTGTCAGTTTCCTCCAGTTTCCAAGGTCTTTTTTATGGTGTTGGAAACTGTACTCACTGACACCTTGGCTTCTTTGCAATTTTTTGAAAGGAAAGACCTACAGTTTCAAGGGTTATCATGGTCTGTCTGTCTTCCTTTGTTAATTGTCTTTTTTCACCATTATGATAGCAATATACTACTTCCTGCAGTGCAATATTGTCCAAATAATGCTTCAGAGGGTGCAGCAACACAGTCTGTTGCAATCCTGCTTTTATACAGACAGAGGGTTTGTAACTAATCAACAAAAGTTGGGACACCTGTAGGAATTGTTTTAATCAACTTTCAAGACTTAATTTACTTCCATTGTTGCAGATCAGCTGCAGTTGCCAACCCATTACTTGTTCCTTGAAAAGGACCTTTTTTAACAACTCTGAAATGTTCATTATTTTTCAGTTTTTGGGAACCTAAACTTTTGCTTTTTAACATCTGACTGTTTACCGCTTCGCTTTGTCCCATTTCACGTTATTCACTGGACTTGAAGTGCTTAAATTTCAGTAAAAACTGAAAAATGGGGGTGTTCTAAAATTTTTGACCAGTCGAATATATATATATATATATATATATACATACATGCATACATATCTTTGTATATTATTTATATATATATATATATATATATGTATATACATATATGTATGTATGTATATATATATATATATATATACATACATGCATACATATCTTTGTATATTATTTATATATATATATATATATATATGTATATACATATATGTATGTATGTACATATATCTATATATTAATACTGAAGGACCAATTTTGTGCTCCGCCGAGCGGTTGTGTCATGTTTTTCTCGGTTTTGTGACCTGGACTGAAAGAAACTTCGTAACTCAATGAGTACATCACACATAGTGGCAATAGTGAACCTTCAACACTGAAGCATCTTTATATTAATACTGAAGGACCAATTTTGTGCTCCTCCGAGCGGTCGCTTCACGTTTTTCTCGGTACTGTGACCTGGACTGAAAGAAACTTCGTACCTGCAAGATTGCATCGCACATAGTGGCAATAGTCAAACTTCAACTCTGAAGCAGAATAAAAACTTTTCGTTTTACATTCGTTTACATGGCGACGTGTGACGTCACCGCTGAGAGGCGTAAGGACGTCATGACATCATCAGTCATTCGCTGACGTCATAACGTCTGTCGTCGACAGACCCTCACTGCTCAGAGATGTAATTCCACTCCTCGAAAATAGCGTCTGCAATGTAAAACCCTCTTCTGCACATGCTGACTACCTCAGAATGTGAATTTGACACAAAAAATGTAACAAGAAACATTGTATCTATACATTAACACTGAAGGACCAATTTTCTGCTCCTCCTAGCGGTCGCGTCACGTTTTCTCGGTACTGTGACCTGAAGTTTTGACACTGTGTTTGTTTGTCAAAGTAGACACGTGCACAAATCAGGGGACTTCTTCACAAGGAGTTGTGTACACCAAAAATGTCGTGTACAAGGATGTTTTGTAGGCCTCATTAGGTAAGGCCATGGAGTACATCGACTGGGGTCCGGCTCTTACAAGAGCCGCCACTGGTTGTCATATTGGGCTCATGGAACGGAATCTGTCTCTGAGGGGGTTTTGGCTGGTCTATATATTAATACTGAAGGACCAATTTTGTGCTCCTCCTCGCGGTCGCGTCACGTTTTTCTCAGTACTGTGACCTGCACTGAAAGAAACTTTGTACCAGTAAGAGTGCATCGCACATAGTGGCAATAGTCAACCTTCAACTCGGAAGCATCTGTATATTAATACTGAAGGACCAATTTTGTGCTCCTCCTTGCAGTCACGTCACTTTTTTCTCGGTACTGTGACCTGAGAAGTTTTGACATGGTGTACGTCAATATAGACATGTGCACAAATCAGGGACTTCTTCACAAGGAATCGTGCGCACCAAAAATGTCGTGTACAAGGACGTTTTGTCGGCCTCATTAGGTACGGCTGTTTTACTTTACTGTCTGTTTGATGTGGGTTTAAGTTCCATGGGTCCTCACTCTTGCCAATCCTTGCTTGGGAAAGCATGCTGAATATGCTTAACAGCTCCACATGAATTGAAAGGCCTTTGAATTAGTTTTGGTGATTAAAAAGCCGAGTGTAGAAAGGCCATATGTGGATTGCAGGAGAGTATTTGACGGATACATGTTCCAGCTGACCTCCTTCTCCACTTTTGTTTGTTTTTCAATCCACATTTTTACTCCTCAGCGGTGTTGGTGCTTTATTTCAGCTACTTCTTGCATTGGAACCCAGACACGTCCACTGCAGCGTACCATGCCTTCGTCAGCTTGGCCTATTTTACACCCATCTTGGGTGCTCTTGTTGCAGACTCATGGCTGGGCAAATTTTGGTGAGAGTCAGTAGCCTTCTGTCTTTCGATCTTTTCTCTTTGTTACGTGGGACTTTACTCTTTGCCACGTGGGGCTTTTCTGTTTTTCAAGTGGGGCTTTTCTCTTTGCCACGTCTGGCTTTTCTCTTTGCCACGTGGGAATTTTCTCTTTTCCAAGTGGAGCTTTTCTCTTTGTCACGTCGGACTTTTCTCTTTGTCACGTCGGACTTTTCTCTTTGTCATGTGGGGCTTTTCTCTTTGCCACATGGGGATTTTCTCTGTCACGTGGGGCTTTTCTCTTTGCCACCTGGGGATTTTGTCTTTGCCACGTGGGACTTTTCTCTTTGCCACGTGGGACTTTTCTCTTTGCCACGTGGGAATTTTCTCTTTGCCACGTGGGAATTTTCTCTTTGCCATGGGGGAATTTTCTCTGTCACGTGGGGCTTTTCTCTTTTCCACGTGGGAATTTTCTCTTTGCCACGTCGGAATTTTATCTTTGCCACGTGGGGCTTTTCTCTTTGTCACGTGTGACTTTTTTCTTTGTCACGTGGAGCTTTTCTCTTTGCAACTTGGAGCTTTTCTCTTTGCCACGTGGGGCGTTTCTCTTTGCCAAGTGGGGCATTTCTCTTTGCCAGGTGGGGCGTTTCTCTTTGCCACGTGGGACTTTTCTCTTTGCCACGTGGGAATTTTCTCTTTGCCACGGGATAATTTTCTCTGTCACTTGGGACTTTTCTCTGTCACATGGGGCTCTTCTCTTTGTCACATGGGGCTGTTCTCTTTTCCACGTGGGAATTTTCTCTTTGCCACGTGGGAATTTTCTCTTTGCCACGGGATAATTTTCTCTGTCACTTGGGACTTTTCTCTGTCACATGGGGCTTTTCTCTTTGTCACATGGGGCAGTTCTCTTTTCCACGTGGGAATTTTCTCTTTGCCACGTGGGAATTTTCTCTTTGCCACGTGGGAATTTTCTCTTTGCCATGGGGGAATTTTCTCTGTCACGTGGGGCTTTTCTCTTTTCCACGTGGGAATTTTCTCTTTGCCACGTCGGAATTTTATCTTTGCCACGTGGGGCTTTTCTCTTTGTCACGTGTGACTTTTTTCTTTGTCACGTGGAGCTTTTCTCTTTGCAACTTGGAGCTTTTCTCTTTGCCACGTGGGGCGTTTCTCTTTGCCAAGTGGGGCATTTCTCTTTGCCAGGTGGGGCGTTTCTCTTTGCCACGTGGGACTTTTCTCTTTGCCACGTGGGAATTTTCTCTTTGCCACGGGATAATTTTCTCTGTCACTTGGGACTTTTCTCTGTCACATGGGGCTCTTCTCTTTGTCACATGGGGCTGTTCTCTTTTCCACGTGGGAATTTTCTCTTTGCCATGTGGGAATTTTCTCTTTGCCACGGGATAATTTTCTCTCTCACTTGGGACTTTTCTCTGTCACATGGGGCTTTTCTCTTTGTCGCATGGGGCTGTTCTCTTTTCCACGTGGGAATTTTCTCTTTGCCACGTGGGAATTTGCTCTTTGCCACGTGGGAATTTTCTCTTTGCCACGTGGGAATTTTCTCTTTGCCACGTGGGAATTTTCTCTTTGCCACATGGGAATTTTCTCTTTGTCACGTGGGACTTTTCTCTTTGCCACATGGGAATTTTCTCTTTGCCACGGGGGAATTTTCTCTTTGCCACGTGGGGCTTTTCTCTTTGCCACATGGGACTTTTCTCTTTGCCACGTGGGAATTTTCTCTTTGCCACGTGGGACTTTTCTCTTTGCCACGTGGGACTTTTCTCTTTGCCACGTGGGAATTTTATCTTTGCCACATGGGGCTTTTCTCTTTGTCACGTGTGACTTTTTTTCTTTGTCACGTAGAGTTTTTCTCTTTGCCACGTGAGGCTTTTCTCTTTGTCACGTGGAGCTTTTCTCTTTGTCACGTGGAGCTTTTCTCTTTGCCAATGGGAATTTTCCCTTTGTCACGTGGGACTTTTCTCTTTGCCACGTGGGAATTTTCTCTTTGCCACGTGGGACTTTTCTCTTTGCCACGTGGGACTTTTCTCTTTGCCACGTGGGGCTTTTCTCTTTTCCACGTGGGACTTTTCTCTTTGCCACGTGGGAATTTTATCTTTGCCACGTGGGGCTTTTCTCTTTGTCACGTGTGACTTTTTTCTTTGTCACGTGGAGCTTTTCTCTTTGCAACTTGGAGCTTTTCTCTTTGTCACTTGGGGCTTTTCACTTTTCCACGTGGGAATTTTCTCTTTGCCACGTGGGAATTTTCTCTTTGCCACGTGGGAATTTTATCTTTGCCACGTGGGGCTTTTCTCTTTGTCACGTGTGACTTTTTTTCTTTGTCACGTAGAGTTTTTCTCTTTGCCATGTGAGGCTTTTCTCTTTGCCACGTGTGACTTTTTTCTTTGTCACGTGGAGCTTTTCTCTTTGCCAATGGGAATTTTCTCTTTGTCACGTGGGACTTTTCTCGTTGCCACGTGGGGCTTTTCTCTTTGCCACGTGGGGCTTTTCTCTTTGCCACGTGGGACTTTTCTCTTTGCCATGTGGGACTTTTCTTTGTCACGTGGGTCTTTTCTCTTTGCTACATGGTGCTTTTCTCTTTGTCACGTGGGACTTTTCTCTTGTCACGTGGGACTTTTCTCTTTGCCACGTGGGAATTTTCTCTTTGCCACGTGGGAATTTTCTATTTGCCATGGGGGAATTTTCTCTGTCACGTGGGGCTTTTCTCTTTTCCACGTGGGACTTTTCTCTTTGCCACGTGGGAATTTTATCTTTGCCACGTGGGGCTTTTCTCTTTGTCACGTGTGACTTTTTTCTTTGTCACGTGGAGCTTTTCTCTTTGCAACTTGGAGCTTTTCTCTTTGCCACGTGGGGCGTTTCTCTTTGCCAAGTGGGGCATTTCTCTTTGCCACGTGGGGCGTTTCTCTTTGCCACGTGGGACTTTTCTCTTTGCCACGTGGGAATTTTCTCTTTGCCACGGGATAATTTTCTCTGTCACTTGGGACTTTTCTCTGTCACATGGGACTCTTCTCTTTGTCACATGGGGCTGTTCTCTTTTCCACGTGGGAATTTTCTCTTTGCCACGTGGGAATTTTCTCTTTGCCACGGGATAATTTTCTCTGTCACTTGGGACTTTTCTCTGTCACATGGGGCTTTTCTCTTTGTCACATGGGGCTGTTCTCTTTTCCACGTGGGAATTTTCTCTTTGCCACGTGGGAATTTTCTCTTTGCCACGTGGGAATTTTCTCTTTGCCACGTGGGAATTTTCTCTTTGCCACGTGGGAATTTTCTCTTTGCCACATGGGAATTTTCTCTTTGTCACGTGGGACTTTTCTCTTTGCCACATGGGAATTTTCTCTTTGCCACGGGGGAATTTTCTCTTTGCCACGTGGGGCTTTTCTCTTTGCCACATGGGACTTTTCTCTTTGCCACGTGGGAATTTTCTCTTTGCCACGTGGGACTTTTCTCTTTGCCACGTGGGACTTTTCTCTTTGCCATGTGGGGCTTTTCTCTTTGTCACGTGGGGCTTTTCTCTTTGTCACGTGGGGCTTTTCACTTTTCCACGTGGGAATTTTCTCTTTGCCACGTGGGAATTTTCTCTTTGCCACGTGGGAATTTTCTCTTTGCCACGTGGGAATTTTCTCTTTGCCATGGGGGAATTTTCTCTGTCACGTGGGGCTTTTCTCTTTTCCACGTGGGAATTTTCTCTTTGCCACGTGGGAATTTTATCTTTGCCACGTGGGGCTTTTCTCTTTGTCACGTGTGACTTTTTTCTTTGTCACGTGGAGCTTTTCTCTTTGCAACTTGGAGCTTTTCTCTTTGCCACGTGGGGCGTTTCTCTTTGCCAAGTGGGGCATTTCTCTTTGCCACGTGGGGCGTTTCTCTTTGCCACGTGGGACTTTTCTCTTTGCCACGTGGGAATTTTCTCTTTGCCACGGGATAATTTTCTCTGTCACTTGGGACTTTTCTCTGTCACATGGGGCTCTTCTCTTTGTCACATGGGGCAGTTCTCTTTTCCACGTGGGAATTTTCTCTTTGCCACGTGGGAATTTTCTCTTTGCCACGGGATAATTTTCTCTGTCACTTGGGACTTTTCTCTGTCACATGGGGCTTTTCTCTTTGTCACATGGGGCTGTTCTCTTTTCCACGTGGGAATTTTCTCTTTTCCACATGGGAATTTTCTCTTTGCCACGTGGGAATTTTCTCTTTGCCACGTGGGAATTTTCTCTTTGCCACGTGGGAATTTTCTCTTTGCCACATGGGAATTTTCTCTTTGTCACGTGGGACTTTTCTCTTTGCCACATGGGAATTTTCTCTTTGCCACGGGGGAATTTTCTCTTTGTCACATGGGACTTTTCTCTTTGCCACGTGGGAATTTTCTCTTTGCCACGTGGGACTTTTCTCTTTGCCACGTGGGACTTTTCTCTTTGCCACGTGGGGCTTTTCTCTTTGTCACGTGGGGCTTTTCTCTTTGTCACGTGGGGCTTTTCACTTTTCCACGTGGGAATTTTCTCTTTGCCACGTGGGAATTTTCTCTTTGCCACGTGGGAATTTTATCTTTGCCACATGGGGCTTTTCTCTTTGTCACGTGTGACTTTTTTTCTTTGTCACGTAGAGTTTTTCTCTTTGCCACGTGAGGCTTTTCTCTTTGTCACGTGGAGCTTTTCTCTTTGTCACGTGGAGCTTTTCTCTTTGCCAATGGGAATTTTCTCTTTGTCACGTGGGACTTTTCTCTTTGCCACGTGGGGCTTTTCTCTTTGCCACGTGGGACTTTTCTCTTTGCCACGTGGGAATTTTCTCTTTGCCACGTGGGACTTTTCTCTTTGCCACGTGGGACTTTTCTCTTTGCCACGTGGGACTTTTCTCTTTGCCACATGGGAATTTTCTCTTTGCCACGGGGGAATTTTCTCTTTGCCACGTGGGACTTTTCTCTGTCACGTGGGGCTTTTCTCTTTGTCACGTGGGGCTTTTCACTTTTCCACCTGGGAATTTTCTCTTTGCCACGTGGGAATTTTCTCTTTGCCACGTGGGAATTTTATCTTTGCCACGTGGGGCTTTTCTCTTTGTCACGTGTGACTTTTTTTCTTTGTCACGTAGAGTTTTTCTCTTTGCCACGTGAGGCTTTTCTCTTTGCCACGTGTGACTTTTTTCTTTGTCACGTGGAGCTTTTCTCTTTGCCAATGGGAATTTTCTCGTTGTCACGTGGGACTTTTCTCGTTGCCACGTGGGGCTTTTCTCTTTGCCACGTGGGGCTTTTCTCTTTGCCACGTGGGGCTTTTCTCTTTGCCACGTGGGACTTTTCTCTTTGCCATGTGGGACTTTTCTCTGTCACGTGGGTCTTTTCTCTTTGTCACATGGGGCTTTTCTCGTTTCCACGTGGGAATTTTCTCTTTGCCACGTGGGAATTTTCTCTTTGCCACGTGGGAATTTTCTCTTTGCCACATGGTGCTTTTCTCTTTGTCACGTGGGACTTTTCTCTTGTCACGTGGGACTTTTCTCTTGTCACGTGGGACTTTTCTCTTGTCACGTGGGACTTTTCTCTTTGTCACGTGGGACTTTTCTCTTTGTCACGTGGGGCTTTTCTCTTTGCCATGTGGAGCTTTTGTCTTTGTCACATGGGACTTTTCTCTTTGCCACCTGGGGCATTTCTCTTTGTCACGTGGGGCTTTTCTCTTTGTCACGTGGGGCTTTTCTCTTTATCACGTGGGGCTTTTGTCTATGTCACGTGGGGCTTTTGTCTTTGTCACATGGGACTTTTCTCTTTGCCATGTAGGGCGTTTCTCTTTGCCACGTGGGGCATTTCTCTTTGTCATGTGGAGCTTTTCCCTTTGTCACGTGGGGCTTTTCCCTTTGTCACGTGGGACTTTTCACTTTGCCACGTGGGACTTTTCTCTTTGTCACGTGGAACTTTTTTCTTTGTCACGTGTGGCTTTTCTCTTTGCCACGTGGGACTTTTCTCTTTGCCACGTGGCGCTTTTTTCTTTATCACGTGGGTCTGTTCTCTTTGTCACGTGGGACTTTGCTCTTTGCCACGTGGGGCTTTTCTCTTTGCCACGTGGGAACTTTGTCTTTGTCATGGGGCGCTTTTCTCCTTGCCACGCGGGGCTTTTCTCTTTGCCACCTGGGAATTTTGTCTTTGTTAGGAAGGGCTTTTCTCTTTGCCACGCGCGAATTTTCTCATTGTTACGTGGGATTTTTCACTGTGCTTTCAACCAAGATGAGCAGATCCTGAAAAAAGGACAGAAAATTAATTGATTCAATTTATCCCCTTTTAGCTCGATAATGAGGCGGTTAAGCAATTTGGGGGGGGGGGTTGATTTTGGCTGGTGACCCACAAGTGTTACTGCAGTAGGCCGTCGGACAAACGGCTTAATGGGGCCTTTGGGGTCGAGGGATTCTCATGGGGTCTGTGGGGTCTACAGGGTCGTGGGGGGTCTAAATGGTCATTGGGGTATTCAGGGTTTTTGGGGTCTTAAGTGTCTTAGTGGACTAAAGGTCTTAGGGGTTTCAAATGGACTTCGAGTTATAAGGGTCCAAATGGTACTCAGGGTTGAAAGGGTCTTTGGGGGTTTTGGGTTATAAGGGGTCTGAAGGGTCTTGGTGTTCTAAAGGGTATTTGGGGTCTTTAAGGATCTTAGGTTTATAAAAGGTCTTCAGGGTCAAAACTCTAAAGCAGTGTTTCTCAAAGTGGGGCGTGGCAATATTTTGGTGGGGCATGAGGATTCAGAATTAATGAATTAAAATATAATCACTTTCATAGCTTTGCACTTTCAAATTTTCAAAAGTTTGAAGCTGCATCTGATGCCTCATAGCGTCATAACTAAAAACTGCTTCACTGTGCCCTTGTTAGCCAATCCGCCTGTAAGGCGTGCCCTTGATCAATTCAACGCTGTTACATCACTATGACTCACTTTTCGTCAAAGGGAATTCCTTGCGGGAACCAATTGAATTCGTTAAGGGAACCACTTGAAAATGTTGGTTAATGACTTCAATGACAGATTTCATGATTTGAAAGCAATGGAGTTCCCTTCTTGGTTGACTCACCATTTCTGGTGGATTTATCTGAAGTACCAGAGCAATACCAAGAGAAGTTATACAAGTTGCAAGAAGATGAGTCTGTGAAAACTCTTTTCAAGATCAAAGGAACCATGATGTGGCTGTCTGAGGAGAGCGAGAAGAAATACCCAAACTCGACGACTTTGGCAAGGGAAGTATTGATAAATTTTCCATCATCGTATTTAGTCGAATGTGGATTTAGTGTTGTTACCGATTTGCTGCAAGCTAAGGGAAATCGACTGGAAGTCACGAAACGTGGTGATTTAAGGCTGAAACTGACAAAATTGGTTCCTCGAATCAAACAAATCTGCAGCCAGCGTCAAGGGCAGGGCTCCCATTGAAGTGAATAGCAATTGAATAAAATTTGCAATAAAGTTTTAATAAAGCCTTTTTAATACATATGTAGTATATACTGTAGTGTCTCCAATTATGGTGGGGCGTACCATTTTTTTGAAAATCAAAGTGTGGTGTGGGACAAAAAAAGTTGAGAAACACTGCTCTAAAGGGTCTTCTGAATCTGAGATCTGGCACACACATTTATGAATTAACTTCCTTGTGAAGCACCAGGGTGACAGTTTATGGGTATGTCAGGATTTTAACAGATCAGAGGTGAGTGTGCACATCTCTAGGCTATCCTACCATCCCATGGAGTTAGGAATAAACGACTTTTTCATTGTTGTTTGCTGTGTAGAACATTGTGTCCCAAGATAAATCCTGCTGTCAGCATTGCATGATATTCATTGCATTTTATTTTTTTGCTCTCTCTCTCTGCGATGTTGGTTCAACAGGACCATTATCTACTTGTCCATTGTTTATGTGATTGGACATGTGGTCAAGACCATTGGAGCCGTGCCTATCATCGGAGATGGACACACGCATACGTGAGTATCCATTGATGCAGTAATGATAAATCAAATTTTGTTGGACCAAGTAAAACTTTAGAATAAAGCATTATAGTTTACTAGAGTGACTCCCGTTGCTGTTTGACAACCACCGGTATAACATTGGTGAACATCTGATAGAATAATGCAGAAGCAGTGCACTTACCTTTAAATGGTCTAATGTGGGTTCGATTCCTGATATGACTATAAACTATTGGATTGGTGCTTCATAGACAGAACTTTGCATCACTGTATGCAATGAACCTCTGATGGATGTTCAGCTGGGTGTCCCGTCTGCTGGCATCAGTTGGAGGTGGTTATCCTGGAGCCCGTCCCGATGCTTGAATAAGAATGCTCCAGGCAGTTTAACCAACACTTGCAGAGTTTCAAATCACTTTTTTTTTTTTTAAACTACAAAAGTGTCGGTTAAAAAAACCGTTCCTTTTCCACAAAACCACACATCCTGTCAGACTGGGCAAGAGTTGTGCTCGCCCGTTGCAACAGAGATGATGCAACACATGGGTGGACCATAAATATGCATGATGCAAGACATGAATACACATGAAGCAAAACGTGAACATGCATGAAGCAAGACATGCGTGAAACATAATATACATTTTACATTCAAACTTTGTTACATCACAGTGGATAACAATCCCACTGTGTCTTTCCCAAGCATAAACAAGTTATCCAAATTTCTGCTCTGGCCAAGTTCTAAATTCCTGCCCTGGGTATCGCTGGGAAGGCTTATCGATTTGTCTATCAGACATTACTGTACATAGAGCTGAAAAATGCCACATACTATTTATCAGGTAGGTATTGAATGCTGTTTAAGAAGAAAGATTCAAATGGATTGAGGATGGGAGGGATTTTAATGGATTAATGAAGAGGGTTTTTTAAGAAAGTATGGGGAAGGAGAGGTTTGAGAGGGAAAGGTGAGGGATTGAGCTTGATGGATGAAGAGGGGTATTTCAAGAAGATGGGAAATTACAAAGGGGATAGAACCTGCTAAACACACACAATGCATTTTCCCCATCTCTGTTACAAGGTGAAAGATAATCTGACTAAACGCAATTTCCAATGAGATGTCTAACTGAGGATCCCTTATGTGTTGAGTGTGTTCAATATAACATTCGTTCAATATTAAACATTCAATTTAAATAAGTTGTTCCTCAATCATAAACTGACGTTGACAGACAGACAGATGGGCGGACATGAACCAATTGCTTAACACCACATTTCGCTTCACCTGTGTGGGGTAATTTACCAATCAGTGTGAAGGTAATGGAATTACAACTTCAGAAATTACAAGAAGAGATACAGAAAATATTATATAGATTCCAATGAATGGTTAACATCTTTCATTTCAAACAAACAACATTCCTCACCATTCTTTGCATTTAAATTAAATATTCCATTTTGTTTTTCTTTTTTCTTTCCAACCTCTACCAATCGGTCATGTCAGGTCATCTCCCCAGGGCAAGCAGAACGTCAAGACCTATTCACCGACAGTGATAGTATAACATTGAGAGCTTGTAAAGCAAAGTAACAGTTTGGGACAATTGAGGAACCTTGTCCTTGTTTGCTTCACAGCACTCAAGGCCACTGGTCCTTATCAGAGAAAACAGTGCCGAGGGCCGCTCTTCATAGCAGACATGGCCTAGGCCCTAGGCCCTTCCTCTTGGCGGATATGGCCAAGGCCCCTCTTCAAAGCAGATGGGGCTGATACCTTTGTCCTAGGCCTTGTGTCAGACATACTTCATATGTAGCCACTTTTTAATCCAATGGAAACCCGTTATGCATTCTGCAAACACATCGCCTCTCCCAAACAGCACCTTAAATACCAATTGCTGGCTTATTATCCCATCTCCCATGCAGCGGGAGATATGGTTTTGCAATCAGTCGTTTATTTGTGACCATATTAGGCTCATTAATATAACTAAATAGAATCCCCTAACTTGATGAGGCAGCAGGGCACAGATCGAGTCCCATCACAGCAATTGCTGCACAACCTATCAGCAACAAGTGTCGCCTGCCACACAAATTTAATGTTCCTGGCTGCAACCTTCCTGACTGGTTATCAGCAGGGCAGAGACAATGTTTTCGTGTGGCAGGAGACACGTTGCTGACAGGTCGTGCAGCAATTGCCGTGATGGGACTCCATCTGTGATGACCACGAATCCTTGCTGCCTCATCAAGTTAGGGGGTTTGATTCAGTTATATTAATGAACCTAATGTGGTCACAAATAAATTACCAGCAGTATGTTGTTCTGATGAGTTCATAACAATGGTGAAATACAGATGGACATCTCTGCTTTCATCTCTTTGTGACCATAGGTTTTAATCTCAGTCTGCAAAAGACTTGAGGATCATCCAGATGCCCCATAGTTTGGAGCTGATGTGTTAGTGTAATTTATGCACATGACATCATTGTCGTGTCATTGTCAGCATGCTTCCTTCATTGAATATATATATATATTTTTTTTTTATTTATATATATATATATATATATATATATATATATATATATATATATATATATATATATATATATATATATATATATATATATATATATATATATATGTAGTAGTGTGTTTGTTTTTTCTCTTATAACTCGAGAACTATGCATCATAGAGCAAAACTAAAGGCATATTCAGAATCAGCACATCTCAGAGGTACTACAGCACACCTTCGATGTTTAAAAAGCTGAAAAAAATCTTCGATTTTTTTTTGGCCTTTTCAATTTTTCTGCCACAATTGATTGATTTTCCGCATCGTGACTTTTAAATTCACAACCTGATCAAAATAAGACAAAGACAGACCAGTGAATGGACAGACCAGTGAACGTTTACAAGGTTTCTGATAAAAATTTGACTTTCTGATTTAGGATGCCCCAAAAAAGGAAGAGCTCCATTGGTCCCAAGGCAGCTGCAGCTCAGTGAAAACACACTAAGAGACAACAGGAGACTGAAGAGGAGCAAGATTCCAGGCTAAATGAACAGGCACAGTGGCAACAGCAGCAGCAACAAAAAGAGACTGAAGAGGAGCGATCAGCCAGGCTCATCGGCAACAACAGAGGCGAGCAAATGAGACTGAGGAAGAGTGTGATGCAGGACTTGAGGCAATGCGTCACCTCACTGCAGAAGCACGAGCACTGGCCCAGGCACAAGAGCACAACAATGCCAACAGGGTGGCATTCACGTATGACCCGGCTGACCCCACAACACATGCAGACATCGGCCGAATGGAACAAGTCTGCACCCACTGCTCTGCTTACAAGTTCAAGGGAGAGACCAAGGGTGTGTGCTGCAGTGATGGCAAGGTCGTCCTTGAACCCTCTCCTGCCCTTCCTCCTTTGCTGAATGAACTTTTCTCAGGCGAAGGTCCCCTCAGCAAGCACGTCCTTGACAACATTCAGACGTATAATGGCAGCTTTGTGATGATGAGCTTCGGGCACAAGGAAGCTGAAGTCCAGGGCTGGAACCCGTGCTTCCGGATCCAAGGTCAAGTGTTCCACCGCATTGGTAGCTTACTCCCGCCTGAAGAGGGCCAGCCAAAGTTCCTACAGGTCTACTTCCTGGACTCACTGCCAAGGAGCTGGCTGCCAGGAACCACCACAGCGGCATCAAACCACACATCCTTGAGATGCTCACAAAGTGGTTTCATGAGAATAACCATCTGGTCTGTGAGCTCAAGACTGCAAGAGATGTACTTGCAGAAGGAGGCAATTCTGAAGAGCGCCAGATCATCATCAGAGAACAAGCGACCACAAGGAGAGCACACATGCCGCTACAATGCCCAGTCTGCACTAGAAGTCGCCATCCTAATGGACAATGAGCCAATAGACCCCAGAGACATTGTCCTCAGACTTCACGATGGGGCACTTAAAAGAATCAGTGAGCTGCATGCATCTTATGATGCACTCCAGTATCCGATAGTCTTCCCATATGGAACAGATGGCTACAGCATCCATCTGGTGGCCAGGATAGCCGAAAACTCACACAGCTGCAGTACTACAGCTACCACATCATGGTGAGAGAGGACAACCACATACTGCCGATGCGCCGACTCTTTCAGCAGTTTCTGGTCGATGTCTACTGCAAGATCGAGACAGAGTGACTGAGCTTTATTTGCTGGGAGCAAAAAGAACTTGCTTGCTGATAACTACGACAACCTCTGTGACAGCCTCATTTCCAGCAATGGTGACCCTCGCAATGTTGGACAAAGGGTGGTCCTTCCAGCATCATACATCAGTGGACCAAGGTGGATGCATGAGAAACAGAGTGATGCCATGGCCTATGTGCATCCCATGGGAAGGCCTGACTTCTTCATCACGATGACCACGAATCCCAAATGGACCGAGGTTCAGGAAAACCTCCTGCCAGGACAAGACCCTCACAATTGCCCAGACATCATTGCCTGTGTCTTTTGCTAAAAGAACACGAAGCTCATGGAGCTACTAAAGAATGGACCTTTTGGGAAGATGAGAGCCTTCCTGTATGTACACCATTGAGTACCAGAAGCATGGTCTTCCTCATGCTGACATCCTCCTGTGGGTCACTTCAGAGGATAAGGTCAAGTCCGAAGACATTGACCTGGTCATCAGTGCTAAGATTCCTGACAAGGAGCAAGATCCATTGCTGCACAAAACAGTCATGGCACACATGATCCATGGTCCATGCGGAAACCTCAGCCAGAACAACCCTTGCATGAAGGACTGCAAGTGCTCAAAGGATTTCCCAAAGCCATACCGCCAGAGCACTGAGCAAGGAAATGACAGCTACCCCAAGTATCGCCATCTCAAGCCAGAAGATGCTGGTCACACCGGTGAGATAAAGATGCGCCAGCAGGGAAAATGGGTGATACAGGTAGTCACCAACCAGTGGGTGGTACCCGTCAACCCGTTCCTCCTCCACCAATTCAATTGCCACATCAACGTTGAGATCTGCTCCAGCATCAACAGCATCAAGTATATCACAAAGTATGTCACCAAGGGGACCGAACAGGCAGTGTTTGAACTGCAGTGAGCCAATGAGGAGGCCAGAAACCATCAAGTGGATGAGGTAGCTCAGTTCCAGAATGCATGCTACGTCGGCATTAGCGAGGCAGTCTGAAGGATCCTGGAGCACCCAATTTCCGAGCATCTCCCTCCAGTCATTGGTCGAGCCATCCACCTCGAGAATGGCCAGCGAGTATACTTTAATGTGGACAATGCCGTCAAGAGGGCACATCGACCACCGCCAGCCACTACTCTGACTCCCTTCTTTGACCTCTGCAGTCATGATTATTTTTCCAAGACGCTCAAATACCACGAGGTGCCCGAGTACTACATGTGGGACAAGTCACGCAAGAAGTGGGCCCGCCGCAAGCGAAGAGAGGTGGTCAAAAGTCCACATGCAATCTGGAAGGCTCCGGCAATTGGCCGCATCTACAGCATCAGTCTGAGGCAGGGTGACTGTTACTATGTTCGACTTCTCCTGACTGAAGTTTTTGGCTCCTCCTTCTTCACTGCTCTGAGAACCATGGATGGCCAGGAATTGTCCTTCCGTGAAGCCTGTCTCACAAGGGGACTTCTGGAAAATGACCAGCACCTCCACCTTGCTATGGAGGAGGCAGGCATCAGCCAGTCTGCACCAAACCTCAGGAGTCTCATGGCAGTCATCCTCACCACCTGTTTCCCGAGCAATCTACGCACACTCTGGGATCAGTTCTGTGACCTCCTCTCTGAAGACTACCTGTTCCAGCACCGTTACAATGTTGACAATCCTTATACTGACTACAACGAGGAGGTCTATAACCTTGCCCTTTGCTCCCTCGAGGACAAGGTGATCATGATGAGCGGCTGTCATCTCAGTTTGTATGACCTATCTATACCAGAGAGGGGCACAGAAGATAGGCTCTCGAGAGAGTACTTCAGGGAAATGGACTACAACCAAGAGCAGTTGGCTGTCCAGGCTGATGACCTCCACCAGCACCTGACAGATGACCAGTGTCAGGTCCACAATGCAGTCCTTGATCTGGTGCAGCAAGGTAGCATCATCAATGGCAACAGGAGCAGCAACATTATCTTCCTCGATGCACTGAGAGGCACAGGCAAGAGCTTCATCATCAACACGATACTGAAAAAGATTCGCTCAGGAGGCAAGATTGCTCTTGCTTCTGCGTCCAGTGGAGGCATGCCCCCACTGCTCTGCGGAGAATTCCAGCAGATCCTTCCAGTGGTCAAGAGAGACACCAGATCCAACATTGTCAATGTCAGCCTGAAGACGTCCCACCTGTGGCACCATGTGACTGTCAAGCACCTGACTACCAACATGCGAGCTCGCCTGTCTGGCGATGAAGGGGCCACCAACATCTCCAAGCTGTTCCTGGAAATTGGCAATGGACAGATCCTATTTGCGGCCGAACCAGACACGACCGCAATTCCTCCTGGACTGGGCAAGGTCGTCTCTACACTGGAGGAGCTCAAGGCTGAAGTCTACCCTTGCTTGACCACAAATGGAGTCAGGTCTGAGTGGCTGGCTGAGTGTATAATTCTCTCTCCACTGAACACCAATGTTAACCAGCTCAGCACCTGACTCATGGGAGAGTTCCCCGGTGATGAGAGGATCTACAAGTCTGTGGACAGTGCCATCTGCGATGAGGAGGCAGTCACTTACCCTGTTGAGCTGCTCAATTCTCTCGAGCTGTCAGGAATGCCACCACACCTTTTCAAGCTGAAACTCAGTGTGCCCATCATGATCCTGCGAAACATGGAGCCACCCAAGACCACCAATGGCACATTGCATCATAACCCGCCTGAATGCCAATGTCATTGAGGCCACCATCTCCTGTGGAGCATACAAAGGAGAAGTCGTCCTTCTGCCAAGGATTCCGCTCATTCCATCTGACTCCAAGTTGCCCTTCCAGTTTCGCTGACTCCAGTTTCCTTGCAAGCCATGCTTTACGATGACGTTCAACAAGGCTCAAGGTCAGACATACAAGGCAATCAGTATCGACCTCTCTGTCCCGTACTTCTCCCATGACCAGCTGTATGTGGCTGCCTCTCGGACCGGCAGCACAGTGAAGCTCAGCATCCTGGCACCCAACAATCAGACATGCAATGTGGTCTACCCCGAGGCACTGGAGCACTGATGACGAACACTGACAACAACAAAGAAATGTGAAACGTGTCCACATTAAATGTGATATATAAATGTGATGTATATTAAGCACCACAGTTTACCCCTTTCTTATTCCTATTTTTTTTCCCCCAGGCAACGCGGGTACTCCAGCTAATGTGTATATATATTGTTGTGAACCCGGGGGGGGGGGGTTCGGGGGTGAAGACCACGAGGGGTGAACTACCTTGGATTCCCACCAGACTCTCCGGAATCGCAGACCATCGCACACAAATAACTTCATGACATGGCTGGGCGCTAATTTAATCGACCACGAATGCCAATGACTCGACCACGTGACTTAGGGTCCTCTGTCTAATTTATAACATTTACCTTAAGGTCATGTTATCTAAATGCTGTGGAATACGCCTTCGGTACGCACTCTCAAACCGGATCACCTTTCTGGATCATTGGCAGCCGAGTGGAACTGCCAAGCACATACAGGCTAGGAAACAGATCAATGGAGAATAACGTCCCGGCTAAACTAGGGTGTGGGCCATGGTGGACCAATGGAAGAAAACACTAAAATGAGCTGGGAACATTTCTATACCATGCATTTATTGACAATAGAGGTGAGGAAAAGTATGTGGAACAGTGAATGGGGTTTTATTTTTATGTACAGCAGGGGATAGCAAAGAATTTGTAGGGTGCGGCAAAAGGCAACTTGCAAAAGAGACAGAGCAGGATTGTCCCGACTGTCTTCTACAATCTTACTTCATCTAGGACAGGCACCATCACACACACACACACACACACACACACACACACACACACACACACACACACACACACACACACACACACACACACACACACACACACACAGCAAGTTAGAGAGCCAAGAGAGAAAGATAAAGGTGGGGTTGAGTGACCTCCAAATACCTGGCATGTCCTGCTGCCCAACGCGGCCCAGGATGCTTCGAGAGGGGTCGTTGGAAAGATACTAGTGTCTACGGTGTGAGAGTGAGGAGGTGCTATGTCGGAGACATGAGCGGTGCAGTGTCATGCCAGAGGAAAATGGGATGGCGAGTCAGTAACATTCTTCTTTGTGTGTACACAGATGAAGGGAAAGAGGGGTGGATCGAGAGAGAGGAGAATAGATGCGTGAGGAGAAAGATCCCTAACCTCGCCATGTAAATGTCTGTATGTGTAGCATGTACCTCTGTGGAACGCTCCACCTGAGCATTCCCACCTCGTGATATGGCGCGTTATCTCCTGCTTATTTGTTCACCGAAGTTCATGGCAATGTGTGCTCCGTACTGGTTTGTCTGGCCTTGTGGAGGTGGTGGGACATCGACAGCCCGGCAGGGAGTCTCGAAGGATGGCAGTCACCTCAGATCAGGTTTTCGAAGAAGAAGAAGCTCTCTGAGAAGAAGCGCGCTCTGGATGGCAATCACACACAAATAATGTTCTGAAGAAGAGGCTCTAATGGCTCCACACTATCCCCTTTTAGAAGCCCCAGGCAAAGGGTGGGGCGAGGACCAGAAAATGAGGTGCTGTGGCCCAAATCCTGCTCTTCTGTTGGGCCACAGTAGCCCTAGCCACGCCCTGCCAGGTTCCAAGACCGGAAACCAGCTCTGATGCCTATTGGCTTTGGCACGGCTTGGAACTCCTGACTTAACATGGGGGCATGCTCCCTGAGCCAGCACCCTGGCCCTGGATGTGCACTGAGTGTAGTCTGTATGTTGGATGGTAGCGGACTTTCTCCGCCACCCACCAGCTCCTTCATGAGGCAAAATGCACACCCAGGACCTGCACCAAACTCCCGGATCGCTCTTCCCGCAACTGCCCTCGTTGCCCTGGTCTTGTCGGTGTCTGACGACTGGATGAGGGTTGCAACAATTCCGGACGCTCATCCTGGATGTTCCTGGACGTTCCTGGTGAGATTCGGTGGAGCTATTAGCATCTGTGATATCATCCAGCATCGTGTGGCACCAAGGACAATCTGACGCCGCATGGTGCTCCTCGAAATAGAGTGGCGAAATGTAGCGATGCAGAGGTATGAGGGGTTGCGGGAATATTTTCCCGTGTGCGGGAGGCGTTTATGGTCAAAGTGGTGAGATTTGGTGAACGAGGTGCGGGGTAAGGTCAGGTGGCAGTTGGGAATTGGCGTGCAGATTCAAATGAAATAATGACGTGCAAACTCCCATGTGCGGGTTATTTTGTGTGCAGTGGGGATGGGGATGATCCGAGCCATGGGAGTCATCATGGTGTGCTTATTAACAATTGTCTATTGAATGGCATGTGTGCTTGCAAGCTTGTCATGTACTATGGCTAAAAGGAAAGGGCAAGAGTAGGGGTCAGAGTATGAATCGGAGATATTTACAAGACATAACTATGAGACCCACGCAACTCACTTCGTCCCGTTAACCCACTTGACATGAGGGGAGGACTAACTACATGAATACTAATGAAATAACTGCCTGGAGATCACTGTATGTTGGGTGCCATTGCCTTGGAGGCTTGCAATTTTGCAGAACCGCCACAATATATATATATATATATATATATATATATATATATATATATATATATATATATATATATATATATATATATATATATATATATATATATATATATATATATATATATATATATATACTAGCAGGGATACCCGTGCTCCGCACAGGAATCCCGTGGATGACGGCGGGTCTGAAGGAGTATATGTCACAGTTAATTGTAAAATTGTAGAGGCTGCCACACATACACTGACACACACACACACACACACACACACACACACACACACACACACACACACACACACACACACACACACACACACACACACACACACACACACTTTTAATAGTGTGGATACAATATTCACAACATAGAAATCGAACCCGATCGTGTTTATACACCGCACAGTGTTAATTAATATTCGCAACATAGAAATCAAACCCGATCGTGTTTATACACCGCACAGAATTTAATAGCGAATGTAGTGAGCTTCATACTCAACGCGTGCACATGAGAGAATAGTAAAGAACAACAACAACAACACAATACCCTGGCAATTTGGAATCCGTGTCGTCAGCTATGACCCTTTTGCTTCCGGTTTTTGTTATGGGGAATGATGCATCCCTGGAGATAAAGGCATCATCAGAGACATGAAAGACCCAAATATCATACATGGTGTATATTTCCTCTACTGATTTTAACAAAGATAACTCCCGCATCATCAATAAATATTTTTTAATCGTGATTTACATTATTTGATCGCTGATCCCGAATCCAGGCCGAAGTGACATAAAAACGTTATACAGTAACAATAAAATGGTTTTTATAACCATGGTTATAACAATAATGAACAAAGAAAATGTTAATAAAATATGACTTACAGATGATTATTATATCATTATACGGTATAATATACATACGGTCATTTTTGCAAGTGTGTCGAATGCATAAGTCATAATTCGGAAACCGGGAAGTCGGAAGTCATTGTCTTCAATTGACTGTGGTATTAATTTCTCCTTCTCTAGCAAATTCCGTTGGTCCCATATCAATCAGCTGAACTTGAAAAATTAACATTACGCAATCAGGTGATGACGTCATAATTCGGAAACCGGGAAGTCGGAAGTCATTGTCTTCAATTGACTGTAGCATTATTTTTTCATTCTATTGCAAATGGCGTTGGCCCCATGTCAATCGGCTGAACTTGAAAAATTAACGTTACGAAATCAGGTGATGATGTCATAATTCGGAAACTGGAAGTCGGAAGTACAATTATTTTACATCGGGACACTCCCGGGTACATGTTCTGTCAGCATGTGAAGTTTGGTGAGGATTAGACCAGTACTTTTCGCGTGCATAGGTCACAAAGAAACACACACACACAGACACACAGACGTCTCACACTTTCAACTATATATATATATATATATATATATATATATATATATATATATATATATATATATATATATATATATATATATATATATATATATATATATATATATATATATATATATATATATATATATATATATATATATATATATACATATCGAACTCAACCCAATCAGTTGTGAGTCCTGAGCAAACTATGACCATGGGGAAAAGACCTTCATTTGTGAATGTCATTGCTTGGCCATAATCTTATCAGAATTTGGGCCAGGCATCCCTCAAGGGTGAAGCGCTGGCAACATGCATCATTTAAAACTGGTTTAACTTGGTTCAAAAGTTAACAGTCCAAAGTGTTTTGTAGTTCTCACAACAGGTTGTGTCCTTTTTAGAGCTCTGGCGGTTGTGGGATTGGTGTTCATTGCCTTTGGAACTGGTGGGATCAAACCATGTGTTGCTGCTTTTGGGGGGGATCAGTTTGAAGCACACCAGGTAAGCTCCTCTCTAGGGAGATTGATAAGTACTCTATTTTAGGACATTGATAAGGAAATAAAAAACAAGAAAAAGACTTCGAAAAAAAAAAACTCCAAAAAACACAAAAATATAATTTGCATTTCTTTTTTTTTTCACATAAATTGCTTTGGTATTGATATGGTGCAGGCATGGTCGTAGAGGATTAATGGGGTTACTGAGGCAGCCATTCAAATGAATGGGGGAAAAGGGAAAAACTTTCTGACTTAAGCCCCAAAAGCCCAAAATAAGAGACTGATTTCCTCTCCCTCCCCTACAAGCAAATGCTAAATTGAGACTTACTGATAAAAGCACTTCTTTCCTTTTATATTTTCATTCCATTCATAGAGTGAACCAATGAATATTTGTCCCTGTTCTACTTTCGGGAATAACTTAATTTTCCTCTTACATTCATCACCATCGAGTATATTCACAAAGATTACTTTGGAACTTAGTTCTTGGTTTATGTGTCTTTGTTGAGCAGAGATGAAATGATAAACTTCTCTTAATGCTCTTGTTTGTCCACCTCCTGAGCCACATATCATTTTGAGATTGAAGTAAATTGTTTTTCCATTGTTCAATTGATAACCTTCAAAGTTTTCAGTCCATTCAAGGATATTAATTTTTTTCTTTACATCCTCCAACTTATTTGTAATTAAATTTATCCGCTTATTTGTTTTATCTACTTTTATCCCGGTTATTTCTTCAATAAGACTTATTTGATATTTCTCACATTCTTTATGTTTTCCATTTTTATACCAAGGCTGATTACATCTCCACTCTTTGGTTTGGTTATTGCTTCGTTCTATCATTTATAAATCAGTAAAAAGACGGCGGTAGCCCGTTAAAATTCCCAACCCAATATCTTAACACTTATACTTATAACCATAAGGGAGACTATTGATTCCATTCCCTAAAATATATCTTTTATCATCAAAAGCTCTTAATGCTTTCTTATTTATCTCTTCTGTATATAATTGATGTTTATAACTTCTTATTGTATTTATTTTTATGTACTCTTCCTTCCTCAAGGTTGAACAGTTGTAATAATGCTTAAAGTTTATTGTTTCCTTGATGATATTTGTCTTTATTCCCTTTAGCTTATCACGCCTTTCAATGTTATTATTATCAATATACATAATAGCATAAGACTTTGATCTCAATCCTATAAATTCACTCATGACCTTCCCACCCAATTCATCTTTAAACTTACAAATAACCTTTTTATTCTTTGATGAAAACAACACATCACCTGACTTATAATTACTTGTGTCATATATATTAATATTATCAATCATATCCTCAGAAACATCACTTGTCTTAATTTCTAATATAAAACTATCTGCATCCATATATAACAATGACACATTATCCTTATACTTTTATTTTAAATTATTATAGTAATAGTCATACATTAACGACTTTGACAAGTCAAGAATTGATGTTCCTATATAAATAGGTTTATCCATTTCAATACTCTCTTTTTTCAAATTAATAGCACAAAAGTTCTCTGAAAACACCTCCGTTCGCTCAAAACTTGGTCTATTAATTAACTTTGAAGCCTGTTTCCAAGATGTAGCAAGTCTTATGTTTTGTCGATTCCTAACATTTTCCATAGTCTTTCCAAATACAGCATTATTCATTAATTTATAATAGTCCTTCTCAAAATCTGTTTTTGCTTCTGTTCTCCTTTTTATATTAAAATCAATATACCACTTTAACCAATGACTTTGTTTAAATTTCAAAATCCTATGAATTTTCCTCGCTCTCAACCCAGCAGATAAATATTGCCTCAAGTTCCTTTGATGCAAAACATAACTTTCTTTATCATTTAATGTAGTAAGTAGTTTTTCTGGAGATTTACCTTTTATATTGAATGACTGTTGGTAATCACTTAACCATTCTTTTCTTGGACTTTCTTTATCAGGGGCATAAGGTAGGTCTTTATGTTTGTGATGAAGTTCTTCTGGATATTTTAAATCAACCTCAACATAATGTCGTACTTCAGCTTCATCCAATTCTTTTTGAGAGGAGACAACAATGTCTTGAAAAACTTTTTCATAATGTTTTTCTTTAACCCATTTAAGTTTTCCATAAGGTAAAGATTGAGACATAGCCCACCCATATAAATTGTTAGCATCATAATATACTGAAACGCAAAAGAAACTTACCACCTTTTAAACCCTCAAATATCAACAATAACACTGCGTGTAGTAAATGTGTGAACTTATTTGTGGACAATAGTGTCCTCACTGTCAGACAAAATGGTCACTTGAACCTTCAATGGTCACTTCATAGCACAGCTGTTGAACAGCCGTTTTGACTGTCAGTGATTAGCCAAGGGATACGGGATGATTTTAATGAGCTGCACGTGATGTGTTGATATTGGCTTTAAAAAGGCCAGTGCAAAATGGGCATTTCCATCAACATGCCACGATTGTCAAGGGATCAACGGCAGTGTGCGTTGGGCATACTGCAAGGTGGATTGAGCTACCGTGAGGTGGCACGTCGCCTTGGCTGTTCACACCAGACGATATTGGCCCTGGTGGACAAAGACACCCTCCACAACTCTGCAGATGACATACCTCGATCAGGGAGGCCAAGAGTCACCACTGCAAGGCAGGACAGGCAGACGGTCCTAAGTCAGATGGCTTCAGACATTGAGGACTGAGTGGGACAGAATCAAGCAGCAATCCATCTAAAGACTGGTAGGCAGTATGTGCCGAAGATGCACTGCCTGTATCCAAAACAATGGTGGCCACACACGCTATTGAAAGGGGACTGACATTGCACCCTGTGCTGTTCTGTACTGTAGAACAAACTTATGAGATGGTGTATCTTGGTCAAAAACTTGACATGTCATCAATAAAATGCCAATGTTTCAATTAGCAATTGTTGGTTTGTTTTATTTTGAACTGTTACAATTTTATAACATTTCAAACAAGTGGTAAGTTTCTTTTGCGTTTCAGTATCCATCAGGTCAGAGTTGTCCTCATTCTTATTATAATCAGGAAGATATTTGTTATTTGCTTTAGCACATCTCTTGGAACATACTTGAGATATTCCTCCTCTTTTAGCCTTCTCTATCATTAAAAGCATATCTATATCACTGATTAATTCCAAATTTTGTTTTGTCATTTTTTAACATAGAACTCCAAGACTCACCCGGGGCTGTGTAATAGTGAACGGGGTCTAATCCATAAGAATTTTTATTATGACAGACTGTTTTAAAAGTTTCAAATACATCAACCAATAACAATACATCAGTTTTAAGATGCAAATCATGATATTCTCCAAGATTCTTTATATTAAACTTCTCCCAAACCTTTTTAGCTTGTGTGTAATCTCTATCGGAAATATGAGTTTTATTCAACTTGCCATAGAAACTTTCCCTTGAAGGAAGCTGTGTTTCTTTAAACTTCTCAAATGAATCCATATAGTCATACTATAGTCATAATATTCAGATAGTCATACTATAGCCATCTAGTTATAATATTCCCTTTTGTGGAAAGAGATCAATCTCTTCTTGATTTGAGAGATGTGATTTAAGATTCAGTAAGTTTTTAATATTTGATGCTAAGTTAGATCATGGACTTGCCATAAACTTGTATGTGTCAAGAAATCTGATATGGGTTATGGGGGATGTATGAATTGTTTTTGTGAATGAGATGTATTTTTGATCTGTGTTCGGAATGGCAGAAATATCTCCAGATGTCTTTGAAAGCTAATTTATAAATAGATGTGTGTCATAGTGAGCGTTGTGAAGAAAGACAGGAATTAAGTTTGGGAGCTTGTAATTAAGATTACAACAGGAATGAGCTGGACCTCTATATTTACCAGTAAGATCACAGTGATCCCTAACCTTGGCCTCTCCCTCAATTTTCTCATCACAAATATGACAGATACTGTTCTTCCCTAAATCCCTTTTTCTCTCCCTTTGTTAACGACATTGGTTTATAGGTTTTAGCCCTTATTTCTCTTAGTCTTATACATTCTTTTTCCAATCATCTTACAAATTCCTCTGAGGCATCTTCCCCTCTATAAAGTTATGACTTGTTGTATTCTTCTTGATGAATATTCCATTTAATTTATAGGTGAATCTATGCTTAAAACCATTTTATCCTACACTTTTTTCACTTAATAAATACAATGTATCAAGACACAAAAGACAAGTTTCAATCAATCCCTTCATTTGTCAATGATACTGAGAAATATGTCAAGGATATAAAATTGAACAAAGATAAATATAACTATTGGATAAAAACAATTATGGTGAATAATATGAGTTCTTCAATTTCCTTTAGTGGAAGGGCTTTTCATATATCTGGAAGAACATCAATTAAAGTATCTCTAACAAAAGTTTCTCCTTTCCTTCTGGCAATATATTCAAAACTAGAAAAAGCAATGAAACAAGAAAAAGTATCAAAAAAGACAAACCTTATGGATGAAGCTTTGGAAAGAACAAATAAGACCATCTGTAATATGCAAGGAGAAATTTGTATTTTTTTCAACAACCCTAAATATATAAATCCTGATGAAATAAAGGATGTTAATATATCTGGTGAAATGACATCTCGTTCAATAGTCATTAAGGATCATTTTAAAATTACCTTTAATATAAAAAATGTAGTAGTTGAATCTGTTAATGAAAAAAAGTATGTAGATCTAGATGGTAATGTTTTTTTCAACTAATTAAATATGAGTCATTATTCAACTGAAGATTTTGAAGATTATGAGAGTGATTATAGTATCTCTGTTGGAACAGAAGACAGTTATGATACTGAGAGTTTGTGTTCAAACGATAGTTATGAAAGTAATTTTATAGATGATTGTGAAAGCACCAATGAAAGTACCAGAGATGATACCGAAGATGAATCTTATTTGAAGTAAAGTTTTACTTTATAAATATGAATAGTTTACTCGATCTTGAGCCTCTTGAATTCCCTGATTCTCCCGATGACAAATTTGAGAATTGTCCTGCATGTGATAGAGTGGGATTAAACACAGAGTCAAAGCCAATAAACAATGTATATATTCTGTGATTATCTTAGCCTGGTGTTGGCTTAGTGGTTAGGATGGTGGCTTGGGATCCCAGGATCCTGAGTTCAAGCCCCATTGGCTGCTGAATTAACACCAGGGGGTTGACTCAGCCTGTCATCCATCTGAGGTCGGCAAAGTGAGTACCAGTGTACTGGTCCCGGTGTATGCCCCGTTTAGAATAGGTGTACCATATCCCTGTGTGTCGTAAGAGGCGACCAGGGTTGGCGTCAGGAAGGGCATCCGGCCATAAAAAAAAACAATGCCTCAAGAAAAAGCCTAACCCCTGCACAGCAGGGAAAAATGGCTGTAAAAAAAAAATGGTCATTCTGTGATTATCTTCTAATTAATGATAATAAAAAATATAAAAAGGAATATAATTATTTTATATTTACACCAAAAATGAATTACTTTACAATATTGATTAGAGAAATGAATGTAAAGTATGAGGGTGATAACACACCTTTCCTTACAATGGAAGAAACTGAACGTATTGGAGAAATGTTCAAAGGATTGTTGTTATATATTATTCACGATTGTCATTTTCAGGGAAATATCAACACAAGATATTGTACAAATAAAATAATGGATTGTCTTGAAATTAAACCCAAACTGAGGATAAAAGAGTTTCTAAAAAGCCAAAAATAAATTAAATAACCTGTTTTCCAAATATATAAATGAATGATTTTTTACCTATTTGGGAAAATAAGATAAAATTTAACAACCATAAAAATCTCCCAAATTCATTAAGATGTCTCATAGTTGGTTCAAGTGGTTGTGGAAAAACCTGCTTACTTTTAAAAATGCTCCTCACTCCCAACTTTTTAGATTATGATAATTTAATAATTTTCACAAAGTCAAATTTTCAACCTGAGTATCAACTACTCTCACACGGTTTTAATGCTGGTCTTCAAAAAGAAGATATAATCGGTTAAATTAAACTTCAAAACAAACGAAATGATTACAACATTGAAGATATAATACAACTATTTTGTGATACACAGAGATATAAAAAGAAATCAAAACCGATAATCAAAAAAAAAGAAATAAGTCCATGGAAACTTATAATACCTAATTTCATATCACCGAGAAAAATGACAAGTTTAGTTATAATCCGGGAAGTGGATACAAAATGATAACAGTTTCACCCGGAGCATATGAGATTTCTAAAATATCTTCCGAAATTGCTTGTCTTATGAAAGAACAGGGTGATGAACCAAAAAATATTGTTATCGATATTCAAAAGTATACAGTACCTCAAAATCAATGATTAAACTTAAAAAGATAACTGCAAGGTTGATTTCCCAATTGATAATTCATTCAGAGTTATTGGGTTTCTGCTCAAAAAAGGTTGAAACTAATGGAACGTTTTACAGTGATAATGTAATTCAAATATCCTCAGGCATAAATTCGGTATTAATTCACTGTGATTTGATTGATGGCGCTTATAATGATGGAATAAGAACAAATACAATATTTTCATTCAGCGCATGCTGAACCCAATTGGTTATAAATTCAATATGGAACCCAAAAATCTGGTTTATCTACCTGTGTCAGGAAAAACCATATACAGAGTAAATTTTAGGATAACCGACCAAGATAATCGCATGATTTCTTTTAATGGAGAAATTACATCCATCAGAATTCACCGACGTGAAGTTTTCCAGTAAATAAATATGATGGTTATTGTGAGGAAACAAGAGTTGGGAAAATATAAAATAATTACAGGGGATGGGATGTTCCTTTCCCCAGACTACAAGGGTGAAGGTATGTATCTTGGTAGAGGATACTATAAACCTAAGACACAAAGGGGTGTCACACATAAATTTAGATAAAAAGGATATGGGATAATGGATACTCTAATGGGTATAGGTTCAACTATTCTTAAACATAAAGACTTAATTGGTTCAACTTCTTCTGCTGTGTGAAATGTAGTGGGTGCTATAAAGAGTATAAAAGATGCCCAAAAGGAATCTCATAAATTACAAGCAATAAAAGAAATTAAGAAAGGCAAAACTCAGTTGTCTCCCGAAGAAAAACAGAAAATAATTCAAATACTTGGGTCAGGGTTTCAAAAGTTTTAACATCTTTTTTCCGAAATAAATACACGTATGGAAGCAATTGATAGTATCTATGATTTGGATGATTCCATTGTCATCTCAAACTCTACTAAAAAAGAAGACTACTTCAAGGTAAATGCAATAACTGGAACAGACTGGAATGCAAATGGAACAAAAAGTTTTGAAATAAATAATCAACAAACTTATTTGAATGTAGCCGAAAGTTTCGTGTTGTGTAAATTTACATTCAGTAAGGCTGCGACTAACACAAATGCTAGACTCATAAATGATTTATTCTGGAAAATGTTTGATAGTGTTCATTTGAACATTGGAACACAAGAAGTTGAAGCGGTTGATTATGTCTCTGCGACATCTGAAATTATGAAATTTACACTATATTCATTTCGTGAGACAATGGGAAGGGGGCTGTTGAAGGTTTTATTCCTGATATGTCAACGGGAACAAACACAAACCCTGGATATAGTCAAAGGAAAGGAATGTATAATGATGATATAAAAGCAGGGAATAGTTTTACTGTGGCAGTTCCTCTAAAAGGTATATTTGGATTTTGTGATCATTATAAAGTTCTGTATGGTCTTAAAATTAGATTTCAACTGCAAAGGAATGATAATGAAAATAGATTGCTTTTTGGTGGGGTGAATGCTTTTGCTGCTCAGAAAAAATTTGTTATTGATGAAATTAGTTGGTATATTAAAGAATATACTCCTAATCTTAAAACAGAAGAGATGTTGAATAGAAGACTTAGCTCAAAGAAGCCAGTCAATGTATCAAACCTTAAAAGAAGATGCCAACACGTTAAACTGAACCAAACCACTTACACGTGGAATTTGGGTGTTCTGGAAGGAAAGCCATGATATTTGTGGCTCATTTTTTTTAAAACCAGATGGTGATACTGCTACTGATAAGAATAATGCATTGAGTGATAATGCTAAGGTGAAACAACTTTGTGTTTCTCTCGATGGAACATTTTATCCACAAGATAGATTGGAAATTAAATGGGGAAAAAATGATTATGCTGGAGCAGACAAGTCTTCGCAAAAGGTGTGTGAAAACAATGGAAATATAGAACCGATTTTGGATATGACAGCATTTAAAAGTCTGTATACAATCTATGCGATTGACCTGAGTGCTCAAAATGAAACTATAAAGTCTAATCGAGTGGATACTTCCCTGTACATTGAAAGAGGAGAGAGTGAAGAAGTTGATACATATTGTTTGCTTTTGGAAGAAACAGAATTACAGATTAATACAGATAATGGTGTTATGATTAGTCTGACATTTTTTGATAAATAAATTAGTAAAGTGCCAACTGGGGTATATGTTAATCAAATCAATCTTCATAAACTATCATCTTGTATTCAAAATCAAAAGCCTTGTATGATTAACGTAAACACAATTCAGAGAAAAGGAGCAGTAAGAATTGATGTTTTGCTCACAAGAGAACAGGTGAAAATCTTGAATGATACTGGCTCACTTAAAATTAAAATGTCAAAACCAATGTTGAAGAATTATTCAATAAGAGAGATGAGTGGAGGATTTTTTCCATTTCTAATTCCTTTATTTGCTGGTTTAAGTGCGGCTGGAGCATTGACAGGTGGTATTTCAGCAGCGGTGAAAACTGCCAACGAAAGGAAGGCTCAACTCCGGGCTCAAAAATAATTGGAAAGACATAACAAATTAGGGGAATTGGTGTAATTGTAGATTTTGCTGAAAAACTTGAAAGTCTGCCTGATAAAGCGAGATTGTTCGTTGGAGATATGCTTTCTTCTATTGGACAAGCAGGTGTAAAATTAACGAAAAGGGGTAATGGATTATATCCTTCTAATAAATAAATGAGCATTGATGAGTGGTTAAAGAATTTGTAAAGAATACAAAATCAAATTTAGAACTTATCAAATATTGTAAGAAATTAAAAATTCATGATGTGGTTATTTGTATGAGAGATGAATTAACGAACGTGCCTAAACATACAAAGAATATTATTATGAACTTAGAAGATAATAATGGGAACGGTTCTCATTGGGTTTGTATTTTTAATAGTCAAGAAAAATATTATTTTGATAGTTTTGGTCTTCCACCACCTGTGGAAGAATTAAAATTCTTACAGAATGGTGTTTATCAAACATTTCAAGTCCAAGAATTAAATTCCAACTGTTGTGGTCACTTATATGTATATATGTGTTATTTCAACTTAACAAAAATAAAAAAAAATTATGACATTATTTGTCATCTAATATAAATGACATGTTGGTAAAGATGGTTCTATCTTTGGTGTATCCCAAGAACTGAATATTGATTTATCAAATTATTACACAAAGGCACAGGCTGAACGAGAGAAATATAGTATAGCAAAAAATATTATTATGAAAAATGCTGATAAATCAATAAATTATCCAAGCCCGACTGACGTGAATTACTTGGTGAGATTAAGTGATTTATCACAATATATGTCCTTAAATAAAATGGCTGTGTATTCCAAAGATACAGAAGTGTTGATTTTATCTCCAGGTCATACAGAATTCATAGTTCCGATCAAAATAAAAATTTATAAAGAAGGGCATATCTTTTGTATGAGAATAGAACAATGGGGATATGATATGAATGATTTGGGGTATAATTGGTCATTTAAAATTAACCTAGAATACCTGGAACAATTAAATCAGTCTCGTTAGAAAGAATATTATCCACTTGGTGCCGATAATGAGTTTTGTGGAAGCACGATTAGCAAACAACAAATAAAATAATTTAATAAGGGTAAAATCAATCATGGTTTTGCCATGGTTTATATCATGAAAACACAAAGAACAGGATTATATATAATAAGTAAGGAAATACAAAATGATTTAACTATGGGAAGATGGGGATGGATTTCCTGTCATTATATTTCTAATATATAAATGACAGCAAGAAGGCTTCAAGAAAATAATCATTTCTGTGTCCAAGCATACCTTCAAGAAAAGGGTATTTGGTATTTTAATAAATATGTTCTACAACATAAGAATGAGGTATTTTCAATAAAAGATTGGATTTATACTGATGTTAATATACCAACAACTTTGGATTTAATTAAAATGTAAATAATGAAAAAAATTTAAAGTTAAGAAAATGCAAGGCTCTTTTAGAAATTCAGAAGAAATTTTATTGGTTTCCTGTTGTAAAAAAAAATATTTGGGATACAGGAATAACAAGAAATCCTGATGAATATATGTATGATATTCTATGGGGTGTAAGTGATTCAAGGATAGTAAGGGATGAGGAAGGAGTTGAAGAAACTGAGACAAGAGATAAGGAGGAGTGGGAGAAGAGAAAGGAGGAGTGGGAGAAGAGAGAGAAGGAGGAAAGAGAGAAGAGAGAGAAGGAGGAGAGGGAGAAGAGAGATGAGGAGGAGGAGGAGGAGAGGGAGAAGGAGGAAAGGGAGAAGAGAGATAAGGAGGCAAGGGAGAAGAGAGAGAGAAGGGGGAGAGGGAGAAGAGAGAGAGAGAAGGAGGCGAAAGAGAGAAAGAGAGAAAGAGAGAAAGAGAGAAAGAGAGAAAGAGAGAAAGAGAGAAAGAGAGAAGGAGAGAAGGAGAGAAGGAGAGAAGGAGAGAAGGAGAGAAGGAGAGAAGGGGAGAGAGAGAGAGAGAGAGAGAGAGAGAGAGAGAGAGAGAGAGAGAGAGAGAGAGAGAGAGAGAGAGAGAGAGAGAGAGAGAGAGAGAGAGAGAGAGAGAAAGAAAGAATACATTACTATAAAAACATGGAAAGCAGTGAGATTTTAAAAAGATCGAAGGTATTACAGTAAATAAATCAATCTCAATGCTCCAAGGAGGAAAACAAAGAATTGGCAAGTCTATTGGAAATATTTGCGTCAATACTATTAACATCAGTTTCAGGGAGAAGATATAAATGAGAAAGTCTAGACAAAGAAGAGAAAGAAGGAAAAGATTATATTATTGATGATGTTGGTGTGATTGACTTTAATTAAAGTTTGACATTCTTTTCTTAAATACTGGAGGAGATAGTGAAGACATTTCTGAGGATTCTTTATGTTTTAAAAATTAAGATTCAAATTTGCATGTTGGAAACTAAAAAGGTTTTCGCACTCTGTAGGAATTTTTCTCATAAATAAATGAGTTATTGTCTAAAATGTAAAAAGAAAACCAAGAGTAAAAATATCTCGTATGTTAAAAGTAAAAATAATCGGGTTATACAAAAAGGTCCATGTTTGATGTGTGGCTCAAAAAAGAGTGAATTCACCAAACACAAATGTGAGGAAGATATACAAAAGTTTTTATCAGGAAGTAAATTTACAACTACCGGAATACTAGGGGAATTACATCTAGCAGGGTATTCTTTCTGTGGTCCAGGAACAAACTTGAATAAAAGATGAGATGAGGCTGACAATCCTAAACCGTGGAGCAAACCTATCAATAGGGTTGATGAAGTATGCATGAGGCACTATATTGATTATGGAAATTTCACAAAGTTGGAAGAAAAACATGAAGCTGATAGAGAAATGTTGTATAATTTGTCTCTGATACAAAATCCAACCTTGAGAGAAAAAGTTGATAGGTTTATCGTGAAGAAGATGATCAGTGCTAAATTGAAACTTGGACTTGGAAATTCAAAAAACGTATACGTTCTAATGATGTCATTAAGAGTGAAGAACTATAAGCTAATGAATTACATAAACCAAGAATCACAAAGTTTCATAGAAGGAAGGTTTATTCCATGGAAGTTGATTAAATCTGGTCCGCTGATTTAATTGAACTCAAAAATGATAATGAACTCAACAACGTGCGGCCAGATGGTATGCTTTAACCGTTATTGATTTGAGGAGGGATATGCATGGGTCGTCCCTTTGAAAAACAAAACCGGGAATACACTCATGTTAGCGAAAACTATTTATTAAAAGTAACGAAAACCTAAAAAATTGTGGACTGATGAGGGTACAGAGTTCTACAACAAAACATTTATGAATTTTCTTAAAAATAACATTATATTATACAGCACCTTTAATGAAGGAAAAGCGGTTGTAATTGAGTGATTCAATCTCACTTTAAAAGAGAGACTATATAAAAATTCACTCAACTCGGTTTTCAACAATGGTTATCTTTAATTCAGGATATTGTAGATAAGTATAATGATACGATTCACACCTCAACGAATACTAAACCATGAGAAACATTTACAAAATTAGAATATGAAAAAGAGATTAATGTCAGAAAGCCTAAGTTCAAGGTTGGTGATATAGTAAGAATATATCGGTGGAAATCTCATTTTGAAAAAGGTTATACTAAGCGATGGACAAATGAACTTTTTAAAATCGTTGATGTAATAGATACAGTTCCTTGGACATATAAGGTATATGATTTAGAAGGGGAAGAGATTTTAGGTTCATTTTATTCACAGGAATTACAAAAGACAAAGATAAATCAAAATTTTTTTGACTCCACCCCTTTTTAAACTTCGCCCCTTTTTGACTCCACCCACACAAGCCCCACCCACAAAAGCCACATCCACACAATCCCCATCCACAAAAGCCACAGCCACACAATCCCCACCCCACACAAGCACCACCCACGCAAACACCACCCACATAAGCCACATCCGCATCCATGATATCCACATAATTAGTGATTAGTTAATTAGTTCCCCACACACAACATATTTATTTAATTAAAAAATTTGCTCCACCCACACAAACCACATCCACACAAACCCCATACACACAAGCTCCACCCATACAAGCCCCACCCATCCAAACCCCACCCCACACAAGCCCCACCCATCCACACAAGCCCCACCCACCCACACAAGCCCCGCCCACACATGCCCCACCCCCCTGTGCACCCCACCTTTGACTCACCACCTCCTTATCCCAACCCCCCAACCCTTCCCCACACACACACGGGGAGGGGAGGGGTGGGATGAGGGGGGGTGTTGGGTTGTTGGGGGATCGCACCTACCCCTCCCCCTCCTTTGCACTTCCTTTATTCTTTTTTTTTATAAATAAGAATTAAACTTGCCGGGAGGCGATGATGGTTCGCAGTCATTGTTGAACAATGCCACTATAGGTACAAGTGAGTTATGCTTCAGTCACATTTGGCTCGGCGTCCGTCGGGTCTAAAAAATCTATGGCCACTAGCAATTATAGGGCGGCCGCAGTATTTCCATGTTCACACAATGTAGCAGTCACATATGTTTTTATTTTTCGGGTAGCCGCACGGGGTATTTAGAAATTGTGGAGACCGAAAACGTGGGGGTGCCGTACGGTATTTGATTTGATGTCGCACGGTGACCTTATGGCGTCTCTGTGGCGGCCATAGAATTTTCAAGGCAGACGCAAGGTAGCCTCAAGGTGCCCGCAAGGCGACCGCAGGGGAGCCCTAAGGCGAACGTGCGGCCAGACGGATGGTAACGAGTGGGTATATATACCAGTTCTTTTTCATATGTATATCATATCTCATATCTGCCATATAGATTGTGGACCAGGTTATACACAGATGTGCTGTATAATATGAGAATATTATATATGTGCTGTATAAACTGTATAATATGCTGTAATGTACATATATATATATATATATATATATATATATATATATATATATATATATATATATATATATATATATATATATATATATACGGTTGAAAGTGTGTCTGTCTGTGTGTCTGTGTGTGTTTCTCTGTGACCTATGCACACGAAAAGTACTGGACTGATCCTCGCCAAACTTCACATGCTGACAGAACATGTACCCGGGTGTGTCCCGATGTAAAAGAATTGTACTTCCGACTTCTGGTTTCCGAATTATGAC
>NC_140968.1:82423758-82497258 GCF_056783735.1 Eptatretus burgeri | reverse complement strand
AGATCATCACTTGCTTGCTTGACTCTCTTCACTTTATTATTGGTTTTGTGACCTTTCGTCTTCTGTCATCCACCTATTCCATGACCTTCGAAGCCTGTACAAATGCTGTAGTATTTTTGTATACGTGATGGCAAAATTGACAAGCACCAACCACAATGAATGAAAAACATTTCTTCTTTTTCTTTGCTAGATATCCGAGCAGTCAAAGTTCTTCTCCATCTTTTACTTGGCAATCAATACAGGAAGCCTGCTTTCGACGTTCATCAGCCCGATGCTTCGTGGTGAGGGGACTTGGATCTCACTACTTTCTTTGAATTGTTTTCATAACCAACAGAACAACCAATTCAATATCATGGATTATTTAAACCACTCCTTTTCTCAACACTTTCTTCCTCATCCCATTTCCTGTGGCCATGATAACAAGTAAAGCAAATTTTGCAGCCTTTGCTCCAATGTGGTAATATAAAGGAAAACTAAGGTGAAATGACCAAAATTGATAATCACCTCCAGCACCAAAGATGAATGGAAGTTATGTTTTCACCTCTGTCTGTCTGTTTGTTTGTGAACAAAATATCTCAAAAAGCTGTGGACGGATTCGGACGAATTTTGGCGGAGTGCTTGGGTATGTGATGAGGACAAAATGGTTAGATTTTAGTGATGATCCGAATCCGGATCTGGAGTCAAGAATTTTTAACGTGATTTTTCACCATTGAGAGATCGGGCCATAAACAACAAAGAGCAGGATATCTAAAAAAAAATTGTGGATGGATTCGGGCGAAACTTGGTGGATGAGTTGGTTCGGTGACGAGAACAAGCCGATTAGATTTTACTTCAAGTCCGAATCCAGATCCGGTCTGTCAGTGGTATAAAAAACGTAAACTAATCAGCCTGACGGAGGTATACTCTCTACCGAGTGCTCTTCTACTTACCAATAGTATCTTGACAGCACAACCATGAACTTAAAATGATCCTTTGCAACCTGCATGTGCATATTTTCCAGCAATGTAAAGCAGCATGTGCTTTATCTATGTCAGTAGCAGACATTGAAAGTTCATTGCCATCCAGATGCTGTGAAGCCTGAAATCCACCAAAATTTCATTCAAAGTGTTTGTGTCGGGGTCTGAGCCGTGCTTTCTGCCAGGAGTCGACCGACATCCAATTATAAATGTGACAAATGCTTGTGAATTTATAGCACTGCATATTTCCTTGCTGTTCTAATACTTCTGGTAATAAAGCATAGATGTAGTCTTTATCAAATTTTTACTTTGCATAATAACTTCGAAAAAAATGCACTATTTAGCCGCAAAATTAATTCACAATCCAAAGTCAGGCTCATGCTGGATAAAAAATAACCACGGTATGAGCGGTTAAGAATGAAAGAAAAGGGGAGAAGAAAAGCAAGCAGATATTGGACTGATAAACAAACATAACCTGTAAAATAAAAGAGAAAAATGTGAGGTATGGCAGAAGGTTCTTTGAGATTTAAAAAACATATACTGTATCATGAATGGAAATGGGGGATTACTGGAGAAGATGCTAAGCTGAAATCTTGAAGCAGTGGATGGAAGAAACTGATTGGACAGACACAAGAAGCAAGTGGATTCCACAGGTGAGAAAAGAGAGGGATGGAATGCACATGAGCAAGAAGCCCCTTACTTTGAAACGTTCATAAGGTGCTGGATGAATGCGTCCACCCTGTTAAGGCTGTCGTGGAGCAGACAGCTGAAATAAAAGGAAACGAGTATAAAGAGCAATCAGAGATTGCAGACCTTCACCAGGAGTTTTTTTGTGTGGTGTGTTGTGTGGTGTTTGTGTAATTTTGTGTGCTGGTTTGTTATGTAATTAATATGAGACACAATTAGAACTGGCAGTGATGACCGGGTCCCAAGACAACCCGCTTTGATGCAACCCCGCTTTGATCAGAAACCTGATCCTGGCCATGACGTCTTTCATTATTATTCAGTTGAATTCAGAATAGGGTTAAAATAAATTCAATTCAAATCAAACGGAAGACCAAATAGGAACAGTCCTGCATTGGAGTAATCAGAAGGAACCAAAACAAGCAAAAGGAAAAAATGAAGTCATCAGGAGGAACCTGGATAGGATTTGCATTTCAGCTGATTCTCCTCTACCCTCAAGCCCACCTAGGCACAGCCAAGTGAGCCTTATTCAAAAACAAACAAACCCATATCAAAATATTTAATAATTCTGGCTGCCAGACTATATGTCCAATCAAGTTGAAATTTAAAACATGTATTCCTCATTATGACTAGATCCCAACGGTGAAGTTTCACGTCAATTGATTAAGCGGTTCCAGAGAAAACATTATTTAATATTTTTCTTCATTCCAATATGGCTGCCAAACCATGTGACCTATCAATTATTTCTTAACACACTTGTACAATTTTGAAATTCAGGCCGTAACAAAATGTGGCAAAAGTCGAGGGGTGAATACTTTCTGAAGGCACCGTATGCATCATGATACTCTTTGTACTTGGTTTTTGTAATTTAAGAGAAAATATTATCATAACCCCTTTTTGTGAGTTTATCACTGCTTGAGTTATAGAAGGAATCATAATTAATTTTATCTTTGTGCTCTTTATGGGAGACTTTCAGGATTTTCAGCAAAATCTACAATAACCTCTTAATCTCTGTGGTCAATCTAATTCCTTGTTAGGTCTCCTTTTCCTTCTGGGCTTATTGTTTGGTTTTCCTTTCATTCGCTGCTTTTACTGCTGCTTAAATTCCTCCAGTAAGAGCCGCTGCTGTCCTGCAAATTGAGGAATTGGAAATGGAAGAAAGCCACCACTTATCTCCCTTTGTATATCTTCACATGAGTGTTGACATTTTCATTTTGAGCATGCCATTTTGGTTTAGGATTCTCTATTTTTATCTGGTTTCTGAAACATCCAACCCTGATGGTGCCTTTTCTTTAAATTGTGGTCCCATTATTGAACATTGTAATTGATGATGAATACACAAATTCGGTTATTGAAGAATAATTTGAATTATGTATACTATGACTGTTTACTTTGTCACTTTCATTGCCACCATGTATCTGCTTAGAAATTTTGTTCAGCTAATCGTATCACCATTCTCTTAAGCCTGGCGTTGTTGGCTTTGTGGTTAGGGTGGCTGGCTTGGGATCCGAGGTTCCCGAGTTCGAACTCCGTTGGCCACTGAATTAACGCCAGGTGGGGTTGACTCAGCCTGTCATCCTTCTGAGGTCGACAAAATGAATACCAATGTCCTGGTAATTGGGGCTATGGTGTACATCAGTGGCATCGCCAACCAATGATGAATGTCTCCAACAAATTTTGCAACCAGCAGCCAAAAAGGCTGCACACAAGAGTGTGTGTGCACCATTCTCTTCATTAATTGGTTTCTTCTTCTTCTTCTTTTGCATGCATCACATGGCTGTGAGGAGCATCATTGGCTGAGGGTGTGGCTGTGCTGCTGATGCAACACCCTCTATCGGTTGTAGTAGGAATATGTAATTTGTTCGGGGTGCTTGAGATTGCTCATCTCTACTCTTCGTGAAGGACACCGTGGGATATTTCATGTCCAACAACTCGTGCTGGCAGACGGGACACCCACTTTAACGTCTGTACAGGGATGGCACACGCATTGATGCCTCGCACTGTCTGTGAGACACCTGGATGACAGTTTGTAGCTGGGCTGAAATTGGAACCCAGGCTAGATGATTCAGTGGTGGCTGTGCATACCTCCTGGCTATCCTGCCAGCCCCATTAATAGGCAATTCCATTTCTTTAAATAATAGTTTAAAAAAGCAACAATAATGTCAATTTCTTCAGCCTCTCGTTTTTCAATTTCAATGAAGTGGTCGCTCTTTATATAGTTTATAGTTTCTTTATACTTTATATAGGACTTTATAGTTTCCTTTTGGGGAATCGAATTAATTATATATAACTTGCTTTTAAAACCAGCCATAACTCAAATGGGCTCCTTATTACACTGTTGCATTCACAAGCATTTTCATAAGACCAAGAAGTGTTTGCATAATCTTTTTTTTTTTCTCAATCCCAGTTTTCTAATCTGTTCTGTGGAGAAAACATGGGATTCAGAGACTCCAAATTGTTTCACCTTGCCATTTTACATCAAAATACCATTTTTTTCAGTATCATTGTTTCCAGTTGGTTTTGCTAAAACCCTTAATGAATGCAACTTTCACTTAACTACTCCAACATTTCATGTATAAATGATGCTACATCTTTTCAAGAATATATATATATATATATATATATATATATATATATATATATATATATATATATATATATATATATATATATATATATATATATATATCTTCTTGTTCTTTCGGCTGCTCCCTTTTGGGGTCGCCACAGCGGATCATCCGTATGATCCGCATAGTGATTTGGCACATGTTTTATGCCGGATGCCCTTCCTGACGCAACCCTGGTCGCCTCTTATGACACAGGGATATGGTACACCTATTTTAACCGGGGTATACACTGGCCCAGTACACTGGTACTCATTTTGTCGACCTCGGGAGGATGACAGGCTGAGTCGACCCCCTGGTGTATTAATTCAGTGGCCCAACGGGGCTTGAACTCAGGACCTTTTGGATCCCAAGCCGCTGCCCTAACCACTGCGCCAACACCAGGCTATATATATATATATATATATATATATATATATATATATATATATATATATATATATATATATATATATATATATATATATATATATATATATATATATATATATGTATATATATATATATATATATGTATATATATATATATATATATATATATATATATATATATATATATATATATATATATATATATATATATATATATATATATATATATATTACATTACACACACACACACACACACACCCACACACACACACACACACACACACACACACACACACACACACACACACACACACACACACACACACACACACACAGTGGGGAGAACAAGTATTTGATACACTGCCGATTTTGCAGGTTTTCCCACTTACAAAGCACGTAGAGGTCTGTAATTTTTATCATAGGTACACTTCAACTGTGAAAGATGGAATCTAAAACAAGAATCCTGAAAATCACATTGCATGATTTTTAAATAATTAATTTGCATTTTATTGCATGAAATAAGTATTTGATACATCAGAAAAACAGAGCTTAATATTTGGTACAGAAACCTTTGTTTGCAATTACAGAGATCAGACGTTTCCTGAAGTTCTTAACCAGGTTTGCACAGACTGCAGCAAGGATTTGCCCACTCCTCCATACAGATCTTCTCCAGATCCTTCAGGTTTCGGGGCTGTCGCTGGGCAACACAGACTTTCAGCTCCCTTCAAAGATTTTCTTTTGGGTTCAGGTCTGGAGACTGGCTCGGCCACTCCAAGACCTTGAGATGCTTCTTACGGAGCCACTCCTTAGTTGCCCTGGCTGTGTGTTTCGGATCGTTGTCATGCTGGAAGACCCAGCCACGCCCCATCTTCAATGCTCTTGTTGAGGGAAGGAGGTTGTTGGCCAAGATCTCGCGATACATGGCCCCATCCATCCTCCCCTCAATACGGTGCAGTCATCCTGTCCCCTTTGCAGAAAAGCATCCCCGAAGAATGATGTTTCCACCTCCATGCTTCACGGTTGGGATGGTGTTCTTGGGGTTGTACTCATGCTTCTTCTTCCTCCAAACACGGTGAGTGGAGTTTAAACCAATAAGCTCCATTTTGGTCTCATCAGACCACATGGCCTTCTCCCATTCCTTCTCTGGATCATCCAGATGGTCATTGACAAACTTCAGACGTGCCTGGACATGCGCTGGCTTGAGCAGAGGGACGTTGCGTGCGCTGCAGGATTTTAATCCATGACGGCGTCGTGTGTTACTTATGGTTTTCTTTGATACTGTGGTCCCAGCTCTCTTCAAGTCATTGACCAGGTCCTGCCGTGTGGTTCTGGGCTGATCCCTCACCTTTCTCATGATCATTGAGGCTCCACGAGGTGAGATCTTGCATGGAGCCCCAGACTGAGGGAGATTGACTGTTATCTTGAACTTCTTCCATTTTCTAATAATTGCGTCAACAGTTGTTGCCTTCCCACCAAGCTGCTTGCCTATTGTCCTGTAACCCATCCCAGCCTTGTGCAAGTCTACAATTTTGTCCCTGATGTCCTTAGACAGCTCTCTCGTCTTGCCCATTGTGGAGAGGTTGGAGTCTGGTTGAGTGTGGACAGCTGTCTTTTATGCAAATAACGAGTTCAAACAGGTGCAGTTAATACAGACAATGAGTGCAGAATGGGAGGGCTTCTTAAAGACAAAACTAACAGGTCTGTGAGAGCCAGAATTCTTACTGGTTGGTGGGTGATCAAATAATTATTCCATGCAATAGAATGCAAATTAATTATTTAAAAATCATGCAATGTGATTTTCAGGATTTTTGTTTTTGATTCCGCCTTTAACAGTTGAAGTGTACCTATGATAAAAATTTCACACCTCTACATGCTTTGCAAGTGGGAAAACCTGCAAAATCGGCAGTGTATCAAATACTTGTTCTCCCCACTGTATATATATATATATATATATATATATATATATATATATATATATATATATATATATATATATATATATATATATATATATATATATATATATATATATATACATATGTTTCTTTCAGATGAGCCTTCTAATTAACATCACTTCTATCTTTAGATTTGGTATGTATTCACTGACATGCATTGCCATTCCATCAACAAATAACTTCTTTCTCCCTACTGCCAAACCACTAATATTTCCATCAGACAATATATTCCCATTATCATTTCTTTGGAGTTGATGTCCTAGTATAGTACTGTTATGTGGAAGGAGGTGGGGGAGATCCATAGCTTGATTATATTAAGAAGAGTATGGTTCATATGTCTACATAGGTTAGATTACTCTTGTAACATGGGAAATGTCAGAGTTACTCGAATTGTAAAACGTGCACCGAGAAGGCAGGGAGTGCGAACTTTAAAAGACGAGAAGGAGAGAGGAGAGAGGAGAGAGAGAGAGGAGAGCTTCTTGTTTAAAACCTCCTGTTTTGGAGCGAGACCCGGTGAGGACTTGGGTAGAAAGGCACAACTGGAAAGTGTGTTGCGCTCTAAGAGGAAATGTCACAGAGTTTTTGGCCGGGGCAGTTTGCTGCGGAGCCTTGGAGAAGGGGCGGAAGACCTTTTATGGGGGCTACCCCTTGGGGTGGGACAACCCGGAATATGGCACACCCCCAGCAGCAAGCGAGCAATGATAGGGACTCGCCATGCATGAAGGTGGTCCCAAAGTTTATGAGGGCCATGACTGCTTGGGGCACATAAATTTTGTTTTTGGAGTTTTTGGAATTGGCAGTTGCAGTTGCAGTAGGAGTGGGAATCACACCTTTGTAGAGACAGTATCCCTCTCCTCATTGCCATCCTCCTACCCCATGCCACACCAGCCCTGTGCAACACCAGTCTGCACAGACCCACAATCATCTCGGGCCATACTCGGCTAAACCCACAACTACCTCATGCCTTGCTCAAGCTCTCGCTCATTCCCCATTGTTGTGTGAGTCCTGGTATTTATTTTTTTTCTCCATGGCAGGGTTAACTTTTGTCATTTATCTCTGTACACAAGTTTGCGTCCCCCATCATCCTTATCTGTGTGTCCACTGCTTTGTTTGTTCCATACTATTTTCGCATTCTGTCACCCCTTTCCCCATATTAATTTTTAATAAACCCCATTTTAAATATGAGATGTTTTCCCACCTTTTGCCTCCTGTGCATTGCGCCACTGATTTTGGCCTTGGATTGCTGTCACTGATGGGGAATATTGGTATATTGAACACATTATCTTGATCACAATTTGGGGTTTTCAAGGGAGTATTATATCCCTGGCACAGATGGAACGTGTTAACGGATCATCTAATGTGCCAGAAGTGGGTAGTCTCCTTCTATCGAGTGCAGCCTGTGGCTGCTGGTTGCATCATTGGTTGGGACACGGCTATGCTGCTGATGCAGTGTCCCCCTTACCAGTACACTGGTACTCATTTTGCTGACCTCGGAAGGACCTGAGTCAACCTCCTGGTGTATTAATTCAGCGGCACAACGGGGCTTGAACTCAGGACCCTAGGATCCCAAGCCACCACCCTAACCACTAAGCCAACACCAGGCTCAAGTGGGTAGTAGACCTGAGATTGAATCCAATCCTGTCGACAACTGGAGTCAGTTGTGGGGAAAGAACCTTGGTTCAAATCTCTACACAACTGGTATCAGGAATGTGAGATTCGTTCCAATGTCTCCAAGGAAAATTTATAACCAAAGTTAAGCAAAAGAATGTGAGTTTTGGTTGTGGTGAAATTTAAAATATTTTACTTTGAAATTGAGCATGTGTGGGAACAATGGAAAAGATGGTGGATGTTCACGTAACAATGGACGGTATGGATGGAACATATGGTAGGAGGTGAGCTGTGGATGGGTCCTAGTGGGGAAGAGGAAGGACTAGGAACCTTCCCCACTCCTGATGGAACTCCTCTCCAATGGTAAGAAGAACATTTATTTCATATATTTTATTACCACAAATTATATGACACCCGTTGTTTTACATGATACAGAAACTCATAAAGTTTTCGTTATTTTAAAGGCTGGTGGTTTAATGTAAAAGAAAATGGTGATTCCACAGGAGAAAACTCAGTACGTCGAATGGTTCATGAGATCTGACATGCAAGTTCAGTGTAATTTCCGTACTGGGTATGGAAGGAATCCGCCATCAAGGACTAGCATCAGAGAGTCCTCTGATATCAAGAACAAGAGGTTTCAGGAGACTGGAAGTTTTCAGAAACAGAAAAGCACCTGTCAACCAAGTATAAGTGCAGCAGATGTTGAACAAGTGCATGAATCATTTCCTCAAAGTCTGAAAAAATCGATTTGATGCACATCCAGAGAACTGGGATTACCAACCATCACTGTACGCAGGATTTTGCATTAAAAAAAAACTGTAGCTTTACACAGACAAGGTGCAGATTCTGCAGGAACTCAAACCAAATGATGGACTCAAACGCCAGGCGTTCGCCTTGGAAATGCTCAGTCGCATAGAAGATGACAAAGATTACCTGAAAAAGGTTATGTTCACAGATGAAGTTTGCTTTCATGTATTGGGGAAGGTCAACCTGTATGATGTGAGGATCTGGTGCTCTGAAGACCCACACATAGTCATGGAACACTTGCGCAATAGTCCAAAGGTCAATGTGGTGTGGCCTTCTCCGTGACCGCTTGGTGGGTCCGTTTTTCTTTGTGGGGGACACAGTGACCTCAACAATTTACATGAACATGTTGGAAGGATTTGCCTTCCAAGAGAATGAAGATCTGCACCCTGATATCATTTTTCAACAGGACAGCACCCCCCCCCCCTCATTGGGCCTTCGTCGTTGGAGCCATCCTGAATGAAAATTTTCCAGCTCGCTGGATTGGCCAAGACGGAACAACTGCCTGCCCCCCATGATCACTTGACATCATCCCCTCGATTTTTTTTCCTGTGGGGGGTTGTCAAATATGTTGTCCACAACATCAAGGTGGCAAACCTGCTGTATCTTCGTTCTCGGATCACAACTGCATGCGCACTGTTGGATGCAAGCATTCTGAGCCAAATATGGCAAGAACTCGTGTACTGCCTTGATGTCCTGCGCATGACAAATGGAGCTCACATTCTGTATTAATGGTGTGCACAAAACTTTATGAGTTTCTGTATCATCTATATATTACTAAAACGCTCATATTGTGCACATATATATATATATATATATATATATATATATATATATATATATATATATATATATATATATATATATATATATATATATATTTGTATGGATGTTCCCAAAACACAGCCAAAACCGTACACGATAGTGCAAAAATTTTAGGGCCACCTTCCTCACCATTCACCTGCGGTGTGCAGTATCAAGTTTCGTTCAAATCGGGCAACGAAAGAAATTAATAAAAAAATAAATTCCCGATTCAGTCAAATACTCTTGGAGAGAATTTGATCAATAGTCCAAGCAATCGATCCCATTTTTTCACTTGATCGGGAACAAATTGCAACAGAATTTTTTTTCGCGCAATGCATTTCTATGAGGTACCCAGAACACCGTACTAAAAGTCCTAAGAAATCCCTGTTGCGGAAATACGTCTAATTTGCATAAATCCAATATGGCAGCCAATTATCAATATTTTGCCATATCTTTGCTCACAGATGACATATTTGAGTGATTTCAACTTCTAGAATGGGTATTTTATATAGAAGGATGCATTTAGCACACTTTTAAACTTCCCTGGAACAAAATCTCATTTGCATAAATCCAATCTGGCCGCCAAATATCAATATCTTGCCAAATCTTTGCTCTCAGATGATGTATTTTAGTGATTTAAATTTCTATAATGAGATCTTTGGATCCAAGGATGCATTTGTAATACTTAAAAAAAATCATTGGATGCATCGAGGACACATGCTATGTGCAAAGTCTGCATATGTATACCTGCAAATGATGCTTAATCTGCCAGAAAGTCATCCAGATGTCCATCAGCAATTTGAGAAAGGATACCATGTGGTGAGGCGCAGTGATAGGTACTGGGCAGGACTATCCACGGATCTCACAATTGAGCAAGTGCTGATGAGAAGTATAAAGTCACATGGAGGCCTGATAAGAGGAAAAGGAATGACAGAAACTCAGCGGTTCATGTGGGTCCTTTCCATGCCAGCATGTGCAAATATCAACGAGACCATGCAGAAGCTCAGTGGCATCTCATTTGAAACCAGTGACCAGCACAAAGACCTGTCAAAGGCTAGACAAGCCAGAGATGTCAATGACACCTTTGATCTTATCAGCTATCTCAGGGAGAGAGATCCATTCGCACGGGATCCGTCCCTGTTTAACACTGCAAATGGCATGACAGCCCAGGAAGGAGTCAACGTTGAAAGATCAAGAACAGTTGGAGAAAAGATTCTAGCATCCATGGTTGGGAAATCTGTGGAAGAGTTCACCTTCCGGAAATGTGATCGAGCAGTGACACTTAATTCAAGATCAACTGTCAAGATCAAAGGGGAATCTGTGAAGGTAGATCCACCGTTAATCTTCCAGAGACTGGTAACCATTGGGGAGCGCTGTGAAGATCTACAGTCACTCTTCAAATATGAACTGTGTAGTTACCCCCCAGCATTGTTTGAATCTTCCTTCCTTCCCCTGCAGGCCAATAAGGCTGTCCTTGCCGATGTTCTCTGGAAGACCATGCAAGGGGAGCAACGAGAACCAATTGGAAATGTCCAGTATATTCTCGATGGTGGTGCGCTACTTCATCGTCTTCCATGGCCAAGAGGATCCACATATGAGAGTTCAGTCAGATTTATGTCACATATGTTACGCATAAATATGGGGCTGCTACCATTATATTTGATGGATACCAAGACGGTCCAACAACAAAAGATGCCACGCACATGAGAAGGACAGGGGCTTGTTCAGGCAAGACAGTAAACTTCACTGGTGGAATGGTTATACAGTCCAAGAAGGAGGAATTCTTGAAAAATGTAACAAACAAACAACGATTTATTGTTTATCTTAGTGACAAACTAGAGCGGGCTGGGTGTAATATAGATCATGCAAAGCATGATGCTGATGTGCTCATTGTCCAAACAGCTGTTGCATCTGCGAGAATCAAAGACACTGTCCTGATAGGGGATGACATGGACTTGCTCATCCTCCTACTGCACCATGCTGAACTGGATGCACATGACTTGTTCCTGGTCCCAGAGCCCAGGCAATCAGCAAAAAAGACCAGAATATGGTGCATAAAGCAGTCTAAGGAATTTCGTGGTCCTGATGTTTGTGACCATGTGTTATTTATTTATGGAATCCTTGGCTGCGATACAACTTCTCACCTGTTTGGATAGGGAAAGGGTTTAGCAGTAAGGAAGATCAAGAGTGTTGCCCTGTTCCGTCAGCAAGCTAAGGTGTTCAGCCAAGAAAGACATGTGGCAAAACAGGACATTATTGCAGCGGGAGAAAAAGCACTTGTGTCATTATATGGTGGTGCCAAAGAACAAGGACTGGACACTTTACGATACAGGCGATTTTGTGAGAAGGTTTCCAAGAGCACATTTCATGTAGAACCTCAAACTCTACCCCCAACCTCAGTAGCTGCAAAATATCACAGCCTCCTGAAATGAGAGCGAGAGATGAACCTTCAGAGTTTAGGCTTTATTCCATTTGATTGGAGCCGCTTCTACGGGCACACCGGGGAATACAGGTTCAGCTAGGAGTACATAAGCAGTAACGTATACATGTGCAGTTAATCATTGCAGACAATCCGCGTAAGCACGGAGTTCGATATAATCTCCATTCTCACCAGTCAATGGGAACCTTCAGTTAACGAGCATCAAGTGAACAGCCGATGTAAATGGCAATGCCCCGGGGACAATCACTCGTGCCGCAGAGACCTCCCCTTATACGCGAGACGCACAACATGTGATCCCGCGTCATGTCCCTCAATTCACGTCAATTCACCACATTCTCCCCACCTTTAAAATGTAACTAGGGGCCCATCTTACACACCATGATTGCTTTAGCACTATAGGAGTATACATTTCAAGCAACGCGGACTAATAGATCTACAGAAGCATACATGCCAAGCAGTGATTATTTTGAGTTGTAGGAGCATGGAAATGAGCATCGATATATGATATAATGGGCATATAGGAGCATGAGCAGCGAGAATGCCGATAATCCCCTTTACAGATTGAGTCGTCGAGGGGGCCTTATTCGTCGACCTCTCCGGGAGTAAACGGCAGTTTCACTTGAGGGAGACTCCCGATCCTCTTGGTGAGCCTCGACTTGTGCCGGGGATGACTCCTCGATCGCTCTCGGGTGGAACGCGGCAGCCCCGTCGCCTGGCGGAGTTCCTGGGGGGGGAAATGTCAGAAGGAGGAGTGCCAGAAGGTGGTGTACCAGCGGGAGGAGTACCTGAGGGAGCCAGATGGCGAACCGACACAGTGGTCTCCCTGCCATCCGGGAGCCTGACATGAGCATACTCTGGATTAGTGTCAATGAGTTCGACCCCCTCCACCAGCGGTTCATACTTGCTTTGTCGTACCGGGCGTTTCATGAACACTGTACCGGGATGGGTCAGCCAGTTGGGCACCGTTTGACCGTCAACATAACGTCGTTGGTGAGTAAACATACGTTCGTGAGGAGTGGCATTTGTGGACGTGCAGAGCAAAGAGCGTATGGAATTCAGAGCGTCGAGAAGGGTAACCTCCCACCGCTCGGGGCCCAGTCCTCTCGATTTCAGCGCCAGAGTTACGGCTTTCCAAATAACTCCATTATACCGTTCCACCTGCCCGTTTCCCTGTGGGTTGTAACCCGTCGTTCGACTAGTTGCTATGCCGTGCTCTAATAGGAATTGTTTTAGCCCGGCCGACATGAAACACGGCCCTCTGTCTGAATGTATGTACGAAGGTCTCCCAAACATAGCGAAGAGGTCAGAGAGACATTTTACGACAGTGCCCGAGGTCATATCCGAGCACGGAAACGCGAAAGGGAACCTTGAATATTCATCAACAACGGTGAATATGTATCTGTTGTCTGTTTCGGTCGGCAGGGGCCCTTTGAAGTCAATGTTTAGTCTCTCGAAGGGGGAAGTGGCCTTGATCAGTCTGCCAGATGCCGCGCCATAGAATCTGGGTTTTAGTTCAGCACAAACAGGGCATGAAGCATTCATTTGTTTAATATCTTCAACAGAATAGGGAAGATTTTGTCTGCGTACGAAATGTGCCATCCTGGTTACCCCTGGGTGGCACAGAGACACATGGAGGTCTTGCAAAGCCTGACTGATTGTTGCCGAACTGTAGACTCGGGAGAAGGTATCTGCAGCAGGGTTTTCTTTCCCGGGCCGGTAAACAATGTCGTATCTGTAGCAAGCTAGGTCTATCCGCCATCTCATAATTTTTTCATTCTTAATTTTCCCGTTATTTTTCCCATCAAACATGAATGCCACGGATCGTTGGTCCGTAACGAGCGTGAAGTGGTTTCCCAGTAAATAATGTCTCCATTTCCGCAGCGCTTCAACGATGGCGTACGCTTCCTTCTCTATCGCTGAGTGTCTCTGCTCGCTTCTAGAGAGAGTTCTCGAGAAGAACGCGACCGGCCGCCCAGACTGATTAAGTGTAGCAGCTATGGCGTGATTTGAAGCGTCGGTCTCCACCACGAAGGGCACCGAGCTGTCGATCGATAAAACCACGGACTTACTGATATCATCCTTGAGATTGTGGAAAGCTCTTACAACAGCGGCATCTGGTGGAAAGTTTTTGCAATGCACTAGGGGATGTATTTTCTCGGAGTATTGCGAAATCCATCTCGCATAGTAAGCGAACATCCCGATCACCCGGCGCATTGTCTGCAAGTCCTAAGGTGGTGGAAGCTCACGGAGCGGGCGCAATCGCTCAGGATCAGGCTTAATTGTGCCGTCGGCTATTGTGTAGCCGAGAAGGTCAATTGACCTTGCCGAGAATACGCATTTCTCGTAGTTGAGAGTCAGATTATATTTTCTAGCAATGCTCAAGAATCTGTCCAGATTCCTATCATGTTCCCTCTGATCCCTACCGCACACTGTGACATTATCCACGTAAACAAAAGTGTCTTTGAGGTTTTCATCTGAGATGATGTCGTCCATAACCCGTTGGAAGCAAGCTACTCCATTCGTGACACCGAATGGTATCCTTCTGAACTGGTAGAGGCGCCTCCCTGCCTGGAATGCAGTGTAAGGTTTGTCTTCCTCTCGGATGGGAATTTGATGATAGGCGCTTCGCAAGTCGATGGTACTGAATACCTTATAATTGGCCACGCGTTCGACCATCTCATCTATGCGCGGCAGGGGGTAGGCGTCGAGTTGGGTGAAGCGATTGACCGTTTGGGAATAATCGACAACCATTCGTTTCTTATGGTTCTGACTGCTGGTTACTAACACCTGTGCGCGCCATGGCGAATCGCTCGGTTCTATAATTCCCTCCTCCAGTAATCGCTTGGTTTCCGAAGTGATGAAATTCATGTCAGCAGTGGTATATCGCCGCGATTTGATCGCTATCGGTTTGCAGACCGGCGACAAGTTAGCGAACAGCTGGGGGGACGTCACCTCCGTGGTGGTCAACGCATTTAAAATTAGACGAGGCTTGCTTCCTCCAAAGGGTATTTCGACGCTCGTGTGCTGCTTGAGGACATTATGACCCAGAATTACGTCTGCGCACAAATCATGAAGCACCAGTACCTTTACATCCCGATGCGTGTACCCTTTTACGTCCAATTCAACATTGCAGTACCCTCGTACGCGGGATTGTAGTGAGGTGGCGGCCATGCATACCGTATTGTCAGTCGGGTGGATTACCCATTTCCTGCCCTTCACTAGCGAGCTGTTGACGAAACTTTCAGAGCTACCGGTATCAATCAGTGCCTCAGCCATATGCCCGTTAATTCGTACGTTGATGATAGCCTTGGATAGATTCCCCGGGGAGGCTGCAGTCAATTTATTTTGCGAGTAGAGAGCCGCAGAAGTGGGTTTATTTCTCCTTAGAGTAGATTTACATACCCTGGCATAATGCCCTTTCTTGTCGCAATTCATGCATGTGGCATCTCTGGCGGGACATTTTTGACGAGGATGCCTTTTGTACCCACAAAAGAAGCATTTACCAACCGGAGCAGTTGCTGAGGAGTTTGACGAGGTCTGGGTATCCGGCTCCTCGGGTGTTTCTCCATCCCCTATGTCTGGCTGTGTCTGTGCCAGTGGGGTTCCTTGGGTTCCCATCGTAGCAGCGTTCATGAGCAGCATCGGTGTCCCAAATGACTCAGATTGCTGCTGAGCCGTATCCATTGCTCGAGCCTGATCGACTACCTTGTCAAGAGTGGGTTGCGCTTTCTCTAGTAAGCGTTGCCGTATGTGGGCTGATCTGAGTCCTTGGATGAATGCCTCCCGTGTGGCTTCCTTTCGGTGTTCCTCGGCGCTTACCGCCCGGAAGCTGCCGTCTTTTCCCAGCTGATTCAGAGCTTGCAGGAACTGATCGATTGTCTCCCCGGCTGCTTGCTTGCGTGTGTTGAGAAGATGTCGTATGTATACCTCGTTCTTGGGCTTCACGTAGAGCGCTTGCAGCACCTCGATCGCTGCTTCATAAGTTCCGCACTCCGAGAAGAGCCTGTACACGCTGGGCGAGACATGATTCACGAGGGCGGCAAATTTGTCAGCTCCCTCCTCGATGATGGTCAGATAGTGTGAGAAGGAGCAGAACCAATGCGACCATTTCATTTCTGCGTCAGTCGCGTTTGGGTCTGCGTCGAACCTCTCTGGTTTGTAGATCTTGTCCATCTTTGGTTGAGAGAGCCGAGAAAATCAAATGGAATAAATTGAAATGAGAGCGAGAGATGAACCTTCAGAGTTTAGGCTTTATTCCATTTGATTGGAGCCGCTTCTACGGGCACACCGGGGAATACAGGTTCAGCTAGGAGTACATAAGCAGTAACGTATACATGTGCAGTTAATCATTGCAGACAATCCGCGTAAGCACGGAGTTCGATATAATCTCCATTCTCACCAGTCAATGGGAACCTTCAGTTAACGAGCATCAAGTGAACAGCCGATGTAAATGGCAATGCCCCGGGGACAATCACTCGTGCCGCAGAGACCTCCCCTTATACGCGAGACGCACAACATGTGATCCCGCGTCATGTCCCTCAATTCACGTCAATTCACCACACCTCCGTGTATATTATCAAATGATGGAGTGGAAAGGAAGAAGCATCGATATGAAGCCGGAAGAGTGGGGATGGCACATGGTGGATGGACAATGTTTGCCAATACAAACTGACCAGCTTGCTGCCCCATCAAAACTACTGGATGTCATCTGCTGTAACTGTAAAACAGACTGTAATACAAAGAGGTGCACATGCAGAAAGTACAGTCTGCATTGCAGTGCTGTTTGTGGAGAATGCCTTGGGACAAGTTGTGCCAACTCACAGCTACCAGATTTCACTGATGACTATAATGATGACCTTGATGGGCATCTTCAGTAGGGTATTAATATGTCTGCAATGAAACACTAGCCAAAGTAGTGACTGTTGTAAATTTGATCACAAAATATCGATATTTTGTAGCCATATTGTATTTTATTAAATTCATCCATTTTGTTTAAACCCATCCAATCAAAATATTAAACTATCCAAAATTTAGCCTCTGATCCCCTCAAATATTCTAGAAATATAAACCACTCAAATCTGTTGTCTGAGAGTAAATATGTGGCAAAATATTGATATTTGGCAGCCATATTGGATTTATGCAAATGAATGTGTATCAAAATACATCCAAGAAAATTGTTAAATACTCTAAATGCATTCTTGTTTGCAAAATATATATACTAGAAGTTGAAATGGCTCAAATGTATAATCCAAGAGCAAAGATGTGGCAAAATATTTATATTTGGCGGCCATATTGGATTTATGCAAATGAGATTTTGTTCCAGGGAAGTTTAAAAGTATTCTAAATGCATCCTTGTATACAAAATACCCATTCTAGAAGTTGAAATCACCCAAATATGTCATCTGTGAGCAAAGATATGGCACAATATTGATAATTGGCTGCCATTTTGGATTTATGCAAATTAGACGTATTTCTGCAAAAGGGATTTCTTAGGACTTTTAGTATGGTGTTGTGGGGACCTCATAGAAATGCATTGTGCTAAAAAAATTCTGTTGCAATTTTTTCCCGATCAAACCTTATTTTGCCTGGACTACAATGCAAACAACCTCAGCGGTATAGTTCGCTGGAGCTATGTTTTTTTTTTCTTGAAATTATTTTTCTCGTTAACCGCTGTCACAACGGGAACCCAACGGGTTCACGGGTCGTCGAGTATAAACTAAAGGGTATCATTGTATCATTTGTAGTTCCAAATATATCAACTACCAATGTTGTCCAGATCTTTTGGAAACACCCTGTATAGCATGATGTTTGAAAAATGTATGGGGCCCGAGATGTTCCACTGGATCAGGCGTTGCGTGGCGGAGGTATTTGCTCTACCGAGTACCGTTGTCGTTCCCCAATGTTGTTATCGGTCAAAACCATCTCATTCTCTGTCTTGCATGTGCTCTTTCATGAGCCTCAACTTTTTATAGAAATGAAATAACATGTTTATTTTTTTATTTCTATTTCCTGGCAGCTTCCAATGATATTATTCTCATTCATTCAAACATACAGATTCATTTGAAATGCCATTAATTGATAAATTTGTCATGGTAAACTTTTTTTCTTCTTTTGCTTCCACTTCAATCATCTGCAGGTGATGTGCATTGCTTTGGAGGTGACTGCTATGCCTTGGCTTTTTCTATTCCAGCTGGTCTAATGATCATTGCCTTAAGTAAGTGTTTTATTTTCTGTCTGGAATGAAATGCACTGTACCTTGTTTAAAACTTTTTTCACAGTTTGGCAATAATAACATTATTCGTTCTCAGATTTTCGTTCAGAATCATTATTCACCTTTTTGTTTTTCCCTTTTTTTATTTTTATTTTTCTTTATGGATAAGCACTGCAAAAAACAAAAACAGTGCCCACTTGTACCATGAAAGCACAGAGTATCAAAAATACAAGTGAGAGAATAATAATAGTCAAAAGAAAACAAGGTGATAGAATCGTACATACAAAACATTATCATAAGTATTACTGTTTTACACTTTAAGATATTTGTGTGCTCTGTAGCAGAAAGCCTTGATCCCAGATGTTGTTGGGTGACCTACAGTGGCATCTGGTAAACTGTTCCACACTGGTATTATTGCAGGCATATCGGAGTGGTCACACTGAACAAGTGACCAGTGACCACTCTCCGTCTTGCCAGTAAGACACTGCACAGCCTAGCTTCCAAAGGAAGCACTTGCTCTGGTGCACCTTAATGGAATCCATGATGGAGGTAACATGGTCTTCAGAAGTGCTGAAACTTCTTCTGTGTGCAGTCTGTACATCAGACCCAGACCTGCTTCAGTTCCCATGTGTGGTAGGGGATCGATATTCAATTCCTGTGGAGGGGCCTTGATGATACGTGCAGCACGACGTTGCACATCATCCAGCTTTTTAAGATACATGGCACTTGCAAACATCCATACGAGTGGAGCATATTCCATTGTGCTCCGGACATGGGCTTTGTACACTTGGGCTCAGCCAAGCGGATCCAAGTATGGAGCAATACTGCGAAAGGCACTCACTTTTTGTCCAGCTCTATCGGCAATAGAGTTCACGTGAGAATGGAAACTCAAGCTCCGAGAGAACCTGACTCCAAGAATGTCAAGCTCGTGTACGTGCTGCAAGGGCTTGCCACCCATGAAGAACTCTGGAGGATTCTCACTTGATCGTCATCTACTGAGAGACATAACCTTGCATTTCTCGGAAGCAAACAGGACATTCCATTTCTGTCCCCACTTGTAGATCGAGATCTTCTGTAGGTCGTCTTTCAGAGAAATGGTGGTATTCACTTCATCCAGCAAGCAGTTTATGGTGCCATCATCAGCATAGAGGCAGGTTGGGTTATGCACGTTGTCACACAGATCGTTAATGTAGACTAGAAACAAGGTGGGCCCAATAATTGATCCTTGAGGTACTGATTTATCAATTGGAGTTTGTTTGGATGTTTGGCCATTAACCATCAAGTAGCTGTATAACCACTGTAATGTTTGGTAGTGGTCTATCTAGGTAGTGGTTAATGTTTGGCCATTAACCACTACCTAGATACGTCTGTCCATCAAGTAGCTGTATAACCACTGTAACAGCTGCCCTCCAACTCCATTAGCAACCAGCTTGACCAGCAATCCCTTGTGCCATACTCTATCAAATGCAGCTTTGATGTCAAGTGCTACAATTGTACTCTCCTGAGGACTGTTGAGACAAGACATCCACTCATGACTCGAATATGTGAGTAAATAGGAGGCTGAGTGACGAGGACGGAAGCCAAACTGATTTTCACTGACGAGGTCATTTCCAATGAGATGTTTCCTTAGTGTGGTGTTGACAACACTCTCCATAACCTTGCTGATGCAGCTTAGGAGACGAATGGGCCAATAATTGTCTGGAACAGAGCAAGAGTTCTTCTTATGCACTGGAACTACATTGGCTATCTTCCAGGAGAAAGGGAAGTGGCCATGGCTAAAGCAGAAATGAAGCTGTTTGGCAAAAGCTATGGCAAGGACTGATGCACACTCTGAGAATTCTCTTTCCAATTCCGTCAGGTCCAGATGCCTTATTTATGTCAAGCCTCTGCAGGATCTGTCTGATGTCACGATGCCGGAACGTTACAGTGTCCAAGTGAATGTTGGAGTGAGCTGTGAGATCCGGAGGGTCATTTTCAGCGTAACCAATTGTACACTTTGATGCAAAATGATCACAGAAGATGGCCGCTTTCTCCTGGGAGGTTGCAAATGTTTGGCCATCCTTCTGCAATGTTGGGATACTGTAATGTTATTCTTTCTCTTGTATCCTCTTCACTGCCCACCACCAATCACGGGGTTTGGTTCCTCCAGAGGTCATTCGAGCTTTTATCCTCTGGAAGTGTTGTCTTTTTCCTCCTTCTCCACTTTCTGATAGTTCTGCCTTGCCCTTCTCAGACCATTATGGGTAACAGCACATGAGCTCTTGCTCCAGTTGGTATATGCCAGACAGACAGCTTTATCAGCCATTCAGCAAGCCTTTGTAAATCAGGGAATATCGGTCAGGTGAACAGTGACCTCTCTATGGGGAATGAATTTCTCCATGTCGAACTTGATGATCGTCTCAATGTTGTATAACAGAAGTGAACCTCGATGGAAGGTTCACTTCTGTAATCCAGGCCCCTTTGTAATGTCTGTTCCTAATTTTGAACAAAGTTCTCTTCTGGTCTCACAATTCATGTTTTTTTTTTTTCCCTCACGTATCTTCAAACTTCTTTCAGGGAAGAATGTACTCCCAGACTGCTCGCATGTCACGTAAAATTACCAGTGTTTTAGCATCAATGGTGGATCCAGGATTTTTTGAATGAGTGAAGGTTCCAGAAATCCGTGGAATTTGGCTACAACTCTCCAAGATCCTGCTAGCATGTGGTCATGACAGCGTGGGTGTTTGGGGGCCTGCTTTATAATCCAATCAATTTACACTTCCCTCCTAAACAAATTGCAATAAAGACAAAATCAACAATATGCAGTTGTAAATATAATCCTGGAAATAATTTACAGACTGGTGTTTAATTGTGTGTTTGTGTTTGTTTGATTGTCACACCACTTCCACTGTACTGGCCCGATTACATCCAAACTTGTGACATCGGATCGGGATGATCCCAATTCGTGCATAGGAACACACACACACACACACACACACACACACACACACACACACACACACACACACACACACACACATATTTTTTACACACGTACACTGCATGGCCAAAAGTATGGATGCACCTGCTCATCCAAAATCTCATTCCAAAATCATGGGCATTAATATGGAGTTGGTCCCCCATTTGCTGCTATAACAGCCTCCACTCTTCTGGGAAGGTTTTTCCACTCGATGTTACAATATAGCTGCAGGGATTTGCTTCCATTCAGCCACAAGAGCATTAGTGAGGTCAGGCACTGATGTTTGGCAATTATGTCTGGCTTACAGTCGGTATCCAATTCATCCCAAAGGTGTTCGATGGGGTCGAGGTCAGGGCTCTATGCAGGCCAGTCAAGTTCTTCCACACCAATCTCGAAAAACCATTTCTGTATGGACCTCACTTTGTGCATGGGGGAATTGTCATGCTGAAACGGGAAAGGGCCTTCCCCAAACTGTTGCTACAAAGTTGGAAGCACAGAATTGTCTAGAATGTCATCGTATGCCGTAGTGTTAAAATTTCCCTTCACAAGAACGAAGGGGCCTTGCCCAAACCATGAGAAACAGCCCCAGACTATTATTCATCCCCACCAAACTTTACAGTTGGCACTATGCATTTGGGCAGGTAGCGTTCTCCTGGCATCCACCAAACCCAGATTTGTCCTTCAGACTGCCAGATGGTGAAGTGTGATTCATCACTCCAGAGAACATGCTTCCACTGCTCCAGAGTCCGATGGTGGTGAGCTTTACACCACTCCAGCTGACGCTTGGCATTGCACATGGTGATCTTCGGCTTGTATGTGGCTGCTCGGCCAAGGAAACCCATTTCCTGAAGCTCTCGACAAACAGTGTTTGTGCTGACGTTGCTTCCAGAGGCAGTTTGGAACTCTGTAGTGAGTGTTGCAACTGAAGACAGATGATTTTTCCGCGTTAACGCTCTTTAGCACTCAGCAAACCAGTTCTGTGAGCTTGTGTGGCCTACCACTTCACGGCTGAGCTGTTGTTGCTCCCAGACAATTTCCACTTTTCAAAGATTTCACCTTATTTTTCGAGAAAATTGAGTTATTTGAAAAAAAGTGCAAGGGTGCCAATATTTTTGGCCACGACAGTATGTACACACACCCACACACACACATACACATGCACACATATCTATACCTATACCTGTGTACATACAAACACAAATGTACACACACACATTTTTTTTTTCGCAGGGTGTTCCAAAAGTGTATCAACACACTTTGGATGTTAAAAAGACATTTACAAATGTGATATTTTTTACTATGGTATGATAGATAATAGCAACAGATGGCGTTATTGTTGTGTTATATAAAATCATGCATTGCATTGTTGGGACAAACTCAAAATGGGGGAATCTCATCTGACGTTCGAGCAAAGAAAGTGGATTTTGAAGTGTTATTGATTGGAAATCGTAGAATGTTGGATGTGCAAAGGCATTGGATACATGATTTTGAAACTGAGCCTCCAACACATGTAACCATTTCAAGGTTACCTAATAAGTTTGAAGCAGACAGCTCGGTGATAGATGTGCATAATGGCCGCTCCAGTAGACCTCGCACATCAACTGCTGAAGCAACCGCTGCCACAATGAAAGTTTTAACATGTTCGCCAAAAAAGTCGCTAAAACAGTGTTTTTAAAACAGAGACCGGTATGCCCATAACCAGTATATAATTTGGGTTTGCATCGGGAGGATGCTTCCTTTGTACATTATACTACTCGCATTTGATCGCACACTTTCAGCATCGTCATGTGAAATGCCTTTCATTCAAAAGAACATGCTCTATTGAGGCCATATTAATGCAACATTTTCACATGTAGAGAGCAGGATATTTGGTTTGTCAGGCAATTCAACAGACAGGTAGATGAATGGGGTTTTTTTGGCCTCTGAAAAGCGAAATTATTATTGATGAATTTTATTGGCTATCTCATTACTTGGATGGGTAAAGGTAAAATGAAGATTGTGCTTACATTGTAGTAGTAGTGCTGTTCACTAGAATCATTCTTCATGTACTTCTTATCATAACTGTTATCAAATATGTACAGTTCTGATAATTTACTCTCGAAAAGGCAAGCTTCATTGAGTTTGTGATGTATCATTAAAAGCAATTATCCACAGTCCATGGAAAATGGAATAGCTTTGAGGTAGTGCACTCAACTTCTGGGTTCGATTCTTGATGTGACTGCGAAATGTTGCTTGGTACTTTGCATGCAGGACGTTGTATCATTGAGTGCATGGTTCTTCAAAAGGGATGGTAATGCTGAAGTCCCATTTGTGACCATTCACTTTTTCATACCTTAGTATGCAGCATGTGGCCTCATGTTTGCTTCAGTTCTAAGAGTGGTGCAGCCATTCATATGCTGCTGATAGATTGCCACCTCTAGGTTAGAGCAGAAATTTACAATTTGACCAAAATGCCACCAATAGCTCACCAACACTTCATGGTGGACACGTGAGATATCTAACGTCTATTAGCCAATGCCGTCAGACAGGACACCTAGTTTTTTGGTTATTTTTGTATACCATGTCGAGGCTCATGGAAGAGCAAATACACAAACATATAACAAGCCAGGAGAGGGAAGCACAAAACAATGGGGAACAGATACGATAGCAGATCTGTGGAAGGGATGGGGGTGGCGTACATGGGGTAAAGAAGATGGTACGACAGCGAATTTCAGGAAGGAAAACGGAGAATTTGAAGGTGGGTTTGGGATGGATTAACGGGGGTAGAAAAGACTCCATCCGAGGAACAGCACACACATTGATGCCTTGATCTGTCTGCGAAACACCGGGATGACAGGATAAAGCTGGGCCAAGATTCGAACTAAGGCAAGACTGCTCAGAGGCGAGTATGTCGAACTGTAGGTGACCCTGCCACCTCCAACCATTCACTGATGGAGTCTGTAGATCCCACAGTACCTTTTGAAAACGATCGGACATATTGTGCCAGTATCCTGACCTAATTTAATATACCTCCGGTGATCTCCAGGAACTCACCAGTGGCAGAGCTGTATATCAATAATGATGCAACCAGTGGACCAAATTCATGATTGTATCCTGGTCAGACATGCATTTGATAGATGAGAGGTCCTTAGCACAGAAAGCACTGTTTGGAAAGTTGCAGCTGAAAGCCTTTTGCAGGATTTAAAATAATCTACTGCAGTTCAAACTTGTCAGAAGATACCTCCTGACCACTGTCTGCCCCATAAGACTAAATCGATGTTCAATTTACGATAACGAAATATACACAACTTATTTGTCTTTAATTGTTTTCATTACTTTTCATGTTCACCGAAACCATTGATGCATTTGGCTTCTGTGCAATTATCAAATTCAGAATCATAATTGCGAACTTGTATACAGTCATTTCCATGTATTTTTCTCTTACAATGTCATTGCATTTGTGTGCATAAAACAAGTATTTCTCTGATTTTTGTAAATACATAGTTTGTCGGGGGGGGGGAAAACAAGTTGCTGGTTATCAATGATGAAGAATAAGTTATACATTCTGAATTGTATTTATAATTCAAAGTACATTACTTTTTCCAGTTATATTTAGTGCTGGAAGTCCGTTGTACAAGAAAATCCATCCAGAGGGGAATGTCCTGGTGGATGTGAGTAAATGCATTTTGGTAAGTGAAACACCTGACCCCTTCCCATAATTACATGCAATGTAATTAATTTCACATAACAGCTAGTACTTTTAGTGATTACTGAATACTCGTGGTATGATGAGAAATTAACAGCTCAATATAATGAACAGCAAAAACATTTCTATTCCTCATGTTAGTGTTAAAATGTCTCTCTTGCGTTGGAGTGCACCAGAGTTGAATAAGGCAAATTAGTAAGGACTGCCACCTGTACTTTCTCTAAAATACTGGCCTTTGAACTCTTAACCGACATTGACTGCACTTGGGAGATTTCCTATTTTCACAAAAGCCTTCTGTGTCTGTGTCTGTCTCTGTCTATATCTATCTTCCCTATCTCTGTCTCCCTCCTGGCCACCTTTCCCCCACCCAATTTTCCCCTTGACACCTTTCCCCCCAGTCCCCCTCTCCCTAACCCTGTTCCCCCCCCAACCCCATTTTCCCACCCTCTTTCCCTCTCTCCCTCTCCACATTTCCCCTTATCCCCCCCCCTCCTCATTCCTCTACCCTCCGTCCTTCCCTTCCACTCTTCACCCCCCCCCTTCCATCTCCCCTCCTCCTCTCTCTCCTTCCTGTGAGTGCAGCTTCGTTATGTCAAGGTGTCTGGCTGTGTGTTTTGTGTGTTAGTTTCATGTTGGAACTGGTAGGATGGCCGAGAGATACACGCACTCGATTCTAAGCTGTCTAGCGTGGGTTTGAATCTCATCCCAGCTATAAACTATCATCCCAGAGCTTTTCAGGCAGGGCGAGGCATCAATGTGTGTGCCGTCCCTTGGATTGGCATCAAACTGGGTGTCACATCTGTTGGTCGATGTTAAAGATCCAATGGTGTCTAACTTGAAGAGGAGGCGAGTTACTGCCGGCACCCTGGCCAGATTCCAAATTCCAAATTCCTGCTCCAACCTAAGAGGAGAACTCCATCAGTGGCACAGTCGCTCCAACCAGTAAAGATGCTAGTTCCCCTTAGCTACGTGCTGTATACAAAATTAAATGATGCTCCGTGTTGTTGCTGGCTTTGCCATTGTACTTCTTCCTTCTCTCTTTCCACTTTGCTGTTGTACATTATTTGTTTATAATTTTACCACTTCCTACTTATTTCCTCTGGAAGTTAGAGAAGAGCACATATGTCAATGGATTGATTTATTTCGCCCTCTTGTGGTACCCTGACTGCCTATCTGTTGTGCATTATTATTGAGTTATAATATGAGTTCCCTTCCAAGAAACTTAAACACAGGAAGCCATTTGGCCCATCAAATCTTGCATACTGTTGACCAACACATAGTTGTTTGGCTGTTCTGTATCTCTTTAAAATTCAAGCCAGCAAAGGAAGCAGTGCTCACCCTTTTAAAAGGTTTTGGTATGATGCGGGTGGGGTTCGAACCTTCAACCTCACAGACTCAGAGTGGACATTCGAACCCTTACACCAAGTCTGTGATGTTATTGTGTTTATTTAGTTGTTTGATTTTTTTTTCCTTTGTTCTTTTTCTCAATTGTATTAAGTTCTCCAGTTATCGCCACCCATCATCATCTGAACGGCGTGAGCTACTTCATTTATTTTAATATTATTTTGTTGTTGCAGAAAAAGATATCGTGTTGCACTTCCTTTGAAGCTCTTCCGTGACCCTTGGCATTGCTATAGTTTTTTTTTTCAAGTTTTTTTTTTTAATAAATGCCAAGTTTTGGGATCATACCCCACTTCCCTCACATTTAGGCATTCATATATCTTTTTGCTCACACTTACTTCCCCACATGTTCTGCTTCACTGCAGTAATGCACTGTTACCCATCATGTCCTAAAAACCACTTCATGTTACCTTGTTGATTTGTTGAAAATCCAGTAAGATTGTTGTCTCCACCATAACCCCAGTTTGCCATCACGAATCGCTGGAAACACCGAAATGATGGTGATCTTCCACGGAAACACTGGCTTGATTGGGCGAAAGAAAAGCACAATGTATGATACTTTCTTTGTTATATCTCTACTTTGTGTGTTCCATTTGCATGCTTATTCATTGTATTTATTTATTTTCAATTTACTTTGCAGTGTCTTCTTCCTTTGGTTTGCTTCTTTTTTACCCGTTATTATTGTTTTTTGCCCATTCATTTTACCTCCAAGATGTCAGTTTTGGACAGGTTGTTAACTTGTGGTTTAGGAATGCTAAATAAAATGAATTTAACTTTTAGGGGCCAGGGAGGGCTACGTGCAGTAACATATGATACCTCTTAATAATGATACATCTTAATAATGATACTTTCTTCAAAGAAAGAATGAATCTCATTGGCATAAAAAGCACGACTGTTAGCTGTACAAAATTTAATTTAAAAAATATTTATAACTCTAACAACAGCATATCAAGAACTGAACTCAATTGGAAAAGAAAATAGTGTTTGAGGTGAGCATCATCATCAAACTTAATCATTAGCGAATATATAATGCCCGGGGTAGACAATGAAATCTTAATGGCTCTGATACACAAGGACAGTTAAACTAATAACTTTTTTTTACTTGTCATTTAATGATAATTGTATGTTTCCTTTTAACCTCCATGTGTGACCGACCTCTCATTGGTTGTTATCTCTATTGGGGTTTCAGGAGGTGGGAGTAAGTTCTCTGAGAACTCTAAATCTCCACCTCCTATTTTTTGGTAAAGGATTATGATTCATTAACCAAACTGAAGTTTCATTCTCAAAGCATCTCTTCAAGGGCTCTTTTCAAAATCTTCACTGAACCCCTGGCAGCCTCCACTTGTAGCTCTTTCATAGTGATATTTCTTGGAATTATTTTTAAATACTCAGTAATGGTTTTCTTTGTCATTCCTGTAGCTCCGACTATCACAGGTATAATTTCAGCTTTCTTTAGTTTCCAAGTCCTCGACCCCATTTTTCAGATCTTCGTATTTGGTCATTTTCCTGATTTCTGTAGCAGTTAGTCCAAAGTCATTGGGAACTGAAATCTCGATCAACAATGCTGACTTTTCCTTTTTGTGTTTGAGCACTATGTCTGGACGCAATGCTTTGTTTGTAATGTCCACACTTGATGGGATCATCTTGTCATACGTCAGCATTATATTGTTACGGTTGTGGCGGCAGATGGAGGAATTTCATCGGAAAGTTAGGATAGTATAGAGTTGCTTGGTCCGTGGACGTGTAGGAGCCATCTCGATGGAAATTAAGCAGGGAAACTGTGAGCTTAAGTGTTACGTGTCACTACACGGGAGACGGGGGGGGGGGTGGTGCGATGTTAATTAGACAGGGATTAAGACCAATTTTCCCCACTATGGAATTGCCCTCTGTGACCTTCCCCTACATTTTTGTATTTACAAACCAGCCATGAAAGAAGTGCATTTTTATACCAAACACAGGCATAACAAGCAGTTTCATGTCCAAACAGGCAAAAGGCCCCACCTTCCCGGGTTTTGTGCCAGCAGGCCATGCCTGGAAGTGGATGATTGATAGGCGTGACGTTAAAGGGAGATCAGAAGCGAACGCACGAGGGGCATGATGTCAGAAGAGAGAGGATAAACTTTAGTTGGTTGAGAGTTCAGTGTGTAAGGAGCGAATGCAGTCGAGAGACATCAGAGCGAGGAGATGGCGTGTAAGTTCAGGCATTACAGCTGGCTTTCCTTCGATTCATGAAGAAGATGGCACGATTCTCGTATTCGTGCTGAGGCGAATTGGCTCGCATGGTGGAGCAAGACACTGACGATTGACTCTTGGCTGATCATAAGAGACCGACCTCGAAGCCTCGTGTATATCACCGAAGAGACGGCGCCATTCTGCAGAGTGCCATGGATCAGCAAGCACAATCGACGAGGAAGCCGCACAGTGGTCGGTGAGCCCTGATGTTGAATATCGCTTCCCAAATTACCTCACGTATGTTTCCCACTGCAAGAGAGTGGCTCGGTGCCATTTTTGGCGCGTCTACCTGTGCAGGACAAAGCGCCGCAATTCCAAAGTTCAACAGAGACCATCTCTGGACAAAGCTAAGTGCCAGAATAAAGGGAGGATTTGCTTTTCCGTTATTTTCCCCTTGTCTGTATTTACGTCTGTGTGTAGAGGCGCCTCGACTTTAGGCTTAATTTACATCACATTAGTGTTACATTTTGAATTACCCTTGTAAATATTTCTATTTTCAGTAAATCCCTATTTATTTTAAGTTGTTGTGTCCGTGTATTTGTCGTGGGGTTCAAGTATAAACTCCTTGTGCTGTGCATCCATCTGTTCCATTGCTCTGCCAGTGCTGAATGCCCCACCTGTGCTCGCCATAATCTTTGAGGATCGCGTGTCCGCCTCCGAAGGAAAACCACTCGGTGATCCGGTCTGGTCAGTGTTAACTGCCCTTCCACCACAATTAGGTCAGGGGCTTAACCTTAACTGGCCACAGCCGTGACAATACGTTCATTTTCAAGGATCCGATTTGGTTTGTGCTTCCAAGATTGTTCTGGGACGGGGATGTTGAGATGTTTAAAGATGTGCCCGTGGATTACTCAACAGATGATGCCATGTCTTTGTGTATACAGCTGTTACAACCTGAGTTTTTTTACATTCCGAAAGGAGGTGACTGGTACTTTCTGTTTGTACCCCACAAAACCTACATTTGTCAAATTGGCTCAATCCCGCCATTTTATGAAAGGCATTTGTGTAATGTCCTCGGTTTTGGGCATTGATGATGACTCGTTCTCCATTCCAACTAATTTGACCTCTTCTTAACCATTCCAAACAGCCTTCTTTGTCGATCCCTGTCCTGTCAAGCTCTTTTTTTAATCTTCCTGCTCTTTTGTCATTCTCCCATTTGTCAGAGTATCTCTGCTGATATTTCTTTTTGTAGTTTCATTTTTAACCTCCGCCAACGAAGGTGAAGGAAGTTATGTTTTCACCCCTCTCTGTCTCTTTGTTTATTTGTGTGCGGGATATCTCAAAAAGTTTGGGGACGGATCTGGGTGAAATTTTGTGAACAGGTTCAGTGTATGACAAGGATGAATTGATTAGATATTGGTGAAGATCCGGATTCGAATCTGGCTACTAGTATTTTTAAAAGTGATTCTTCACCATTGAGAGATAGGGCCAAAACGATATATAGCATGATATCTCAAAAAGTTGTGAACGGATTTGGATGAAACTTGGTGTATACATTGCGTGTGTGACAAGGAAGAATTGATTCGATTTTGGTGAAGATCCGGATCTGGATACGAGAATTATTTAATTATTTAAGTGATTCTTCATCATTGAGAGATGGGGTCAAAAACGATATAGGACTGTATAGCATGATATTTCAAATATATATTGTGCCCAATATGTTCTCGTGGAACAGACATTACAAGGCAGAGGTATGTGCTCAACTGAGTGCCCTTCTCGTTTTCTTTGCAATTATTGCGGCTGTGTTTGTTTCTGTTTCGTTTTCTTGTGTGGTATCCATTATTGCACCTGTTTTTTGAAATTTGTTGCTAAATGGATTAAGGATCCCTTTTCTGGTTTGGTGTTTTCTTGCTCATATACAAATCTCATCCCATAGTCTATTGAGCTTTTCACATACTCCGCGAGTCCTACACACATTGTTCTGAGCATTTGGTTAAGCTCCATCAGACCTCTTCCTCCCTCTTGCCTCAGTAAGTTCAACCTCGGTATACATTGGTTTTTGTAGAATATATTGCAGTTCCACTCAACTTGGTTCAGTGTTGCTTTGCCTCAATGAGATATCATAATTTCCATCATTGTACCGATATCAGGATATATATATATATATATATATATATATATATATATATATATATATATATATATATATATATATATATATATATATATATATATATTTTTTCTTTATCATTTGCTAATGCAAACATTTAAAATATCTTCTTGATGAAGATTGGCCTTTCAGAGTAAAAGGGAATCGGATTTTTTTTTTCTTAAACATAAAATGATGAGCAATATTCTCTTAACGTTTGACAGAGTGACATTTCCATTGTGGTCCAAATTAATCCATACTGTCCTCACCCTAAAATGGTCTGTCCCTGTATAACTCAGCTTGATAAATTTACCTAATTTGAGAATCTCTTGGTTTGATTGGACCTGAGGCAACCCAGCCAAAAATATATATATATATATATATATATATATATATATATATATATATATATATATATATATATATATATATATATATATATATATATATATATATATTCGCGGGCAAAACTCGTGAATGTTGAAACCACCAGTGCAAGGGCATTGTTTCAATGGTAAATCGGGGGGATAGGTTCTGAGAATTTCCTGACCTGTGAAAAACTCACGAATGTCGGGGTAAAATACGTGAGTGTCGAGGTGAAATCCACAAGTGTGGGGGAAAAAAACCACGAGTGTTTTGTCATTGTTACAATGGAGACAAGGGGGATAACATAATTGGTTTGCGGCAGTTCCTGGTTCATGAAAAAGGCTACAAATGGCGACACCACCAAAGTCGGGGAATTGGTACAATGGGGACAAGGGGGGTAACGTTATTGGTTTGCAGCGGTTCCTGGTTCAATGGGAAAAGTTTTTAAAGTTTAAAATCTTTTTGACCACGAATGCATGATTAGTTTCATTAAAGGTGCTTACAAATATAATAATTTTCCATCAGAGATGGGGAATCCCCCACCATTGAAAAATAATTGAAATCAGATAAGCGTTTTTCCATTTGTTACAAAAAACATTTTTTTCAAGATGGCCGCCCCAGTCGGCCATCTTGGATCGGGCCATGCCCAAAATCAATAGGGTTCTTCCTTTTCAGGTGGTACATGTGTGACCCAAATTTCAAGTCGATATTGCGAACAGTTTATGAATTATCGCACTCACAGCTATAAATGTTGACGCCCGGACGGACGGACGGACGGACGACCGCCCCAGTCGGCCATCTTGGATCCGGCCATGCCCAAAATCAATAAATTTCTTCCTTTTCCGGTAGTACATGTGTGACCTAAATTTCAAATCAATATGGCGAACAGTTTATGAGTTATCGCTATAAATGTTGACGCCCAGCCAGCCGGACGGACGACCCGGGTGACAACAATATCCCCCTTCCGCCACGCGGCGGGGGATAAAAAACGACAACACCAGGTACCCTTTGCAATTTATTATAGAATGCATTTTAAAGGTTCTTCACCATACCGTACCATACCATGAAATGAATAAAACAATAATGACATCATCATGTACTGTTTCAGTTTTTTTTATTATTAAACAAACATGTGATCCCGCGTCATGTCCCTCGATTCACGTTAATTCACCACACACAGCACACATAACTTTGCAAGATGAAGATGATGATGAGGATGAAGATGTGCCATTCAGGTCTGTGGGGTGGCCAGGAGCGTTGTTAAGCAGCAGGATTACCTAGAATGAAAGGTTCTTTCCTGCCAGGTACCTCTCGACCTGAGGAACGAAACGGGTATGAATCCAGTCCAACAACAAATTCAGACTTCACCCATGCCTTCCTGTCCACTCTCCAGTACATGGGCAGCACCTGTTTGTTTTTGTTCTTGTAAAATATGGAAATATGGACTGCTAAATATGGGCTGTGTAGCGCCATCTGGTGGTGGTGTTCGAGGGTATTACAATTTCCTTTTTTACCTGGTCATGGCTGAGGTTGAAGCACTCATCACGTGGGAAAATTTAACCTCCTTCCCTTCTCCTCCCTCTCCCTAAAACGGAGGGGCCTGTCAAAACCTTCCACATTGTATGAGACATTTATATCGTGAAGGGACATCAGGATGGATGGGGGTTCAAAGCGGGGGGGGGGAGTGGGACATGAGGATGGGGAGGGGGGGTTAGGGATGGAGGAGGGAAGTGTTAAAGCACTCTATGCACGGGTAAATTTGTCTTCCTTTCCTTCTTCTTGCCCAAAATGGAGGGAGCTGTCAAAGTGAGGAAATAATAACCAGAGGGAGCCAGGGGCATCATGTGAGGGAAACATTTCCAGCAGCAAGGGAAGTGTGGCTGGGGTGAGGGGAGTGGGAGAGGAGTTGGAAGTTATAAATTCCAGACTCAGGGTATAGATACAACTTTGTGAGGGAGGTAACATGGGGTATGTGGCCGCGGTCTCCGAGGCTATTTTGAGTCTACAAAGTGATGCTAAAGTGACCAATATAGCAATTATTTGCAAACGGAACAACTATTGGTCCATCAACAAAGCGAAGGTGAGGCTCTGCTTGTTGTAAATAAGCACCATTTTAATTAAAGGAAGCATTTTCCCACATCATTGTGCTAAGTTCCGTCTCGGATTGGAGTGATCCTTGGGGAATAGTGGTATATTGAATATAGTATCTTCATCACTGTTTTGGTCCTTTGTGGGGGTATTACGCCTCTGGCATAGATGGACCATGTTAAATGATCCTCTGACGTAAGGATATATTTGTGAGTGGAACATAGTATTAAATGTCGGTGACCGGTGTAATGGAGCAACAACCTTTCTCCTGTGTCTGATTTGTGTTTTTTATTGTTTGGTATTATTATTGTGATCTCACTGATCCTCTATAATGAAATGGTTTATAATATTTTTTAAATCGACGAAGGTTAGTTTGTGAAATCCTTCAATATTTCATCAAATTTAAGAATCAAACGAAATGAAGAAAAGTAGTTTATATTCTGACAGCAACATTATGCTTGTGCGGAGTTTTTATTTTTTCCTCTGTCTCCAGGATTATCTTATCAACGATGTGAAAAAGGTTCTGAAGGTTTTGCTGTTGTACTTGCCACTGCCCATGTTCTGGGCACTCTTCGACCAACAGGTAGGTTTGGCAAATGGATGGTATCTCGGACGTCCTGCTGTGGGATCTCTTGGTTTGAATTGGAAAAAAAATATTTCAAAAGCCTTCGCTTTTCCTTTCATGTAGATCTTATACAGGTGTGTGGATCAAAGTGCTGAGGTCATTGAAGCACATGCTTTTGGTCTGCACTGCTATTGTCTCGTACTCAAACCACTGTTCAAACAAAATACCTTAAAAATGTGACCGTGCATCCTGAAACTCACCTGGATTAGGAGCAAGAGTCACTCAACCCCCCCCCCTCCCACCTGCAGACTCTTAAACCCTGATATTTATTTATTTATTTATTTATTATTTATTTTGATGCCGTGAACAAACTTTTGTACATCACGGGTGAAGGAGGTTGTGGTCAAGTTTCATCGAAATTGTGTGTGTAGTTTTGGAGAAGAGAGCAAATACCTATTTTGGTGTATCAAATGTTTTGCAACCGGTCCAGACGGCATCAGCCCACGTGTCCTCAAAGCCTGCTCTTCTGCTCTTGCTCACCCTCTCTCTGTTCTATTCACCCTCTCATTTGCCCAAGGTCATCTGCCATCTGCTTGGAAATCTGCTAACATCACTGCCCTGCATAAAAAAGGTGCAAAAACAGATCCCTATAACTACAGACCAATCAGCCTTCTCCCAATCATCAGCAAGGTGATGGAATCCATCATCGCTTCAGATATGAAATCCTTCCTCTTCTCCAATGGCTTGATTTCCAATCATCAATTTGGTTTCAGACCAGGTCACTCTACCCTGGATATGCTGCTTCTGCTCTCCCATCAATGGATGGAGGTCCTCAATGCCAGACAGGAAATCCGAGCCGTATCCCTGGACATATCACGTGCTTTTGACACAGTCTGGCACCCTGCCCTACTCACCAAACTCTCTTCCCATGGTATTCAAGGCCATCTCCACTCATGGCTCGCAGACTTCCTCTCCTGTCGCAGTCAACGTGTGGCCCTAAATGGAGTTCTTTCTTCCCCTCTTCCTGTGCAGGCTGGAGTTCCTCAAGGTAGCGTTCTGGGCCCTGTTCTTTTTCTGGTTTTCATCAATGATCTCTCGGACTCTCTGGAAAATCCTCTATTTCTCTTTGCCGACGACTCCACCCTCTGCCGTAACATCTGTCATCCCTCAGACCGGCAAGCAGCAGCTTCTTCGCTCACTGCAGATCTGGATAAAATCACAAACTGGTCCAACACGTGGAACATGTCTTTCAATCCAGACAAATCTCACACTCTCACTATGTCTCTTCGAAAGGACCGTTTACAAAACCCCCCATCCACTTTCTCAACAATCCTCTGGAAGAAGTCTTTTCTTTCAAGCTTCTAGGTCTCACTATCTGCCATGACCTTTCCTGGGAAAGTCACATTTCCAACCTCGCCTCAAAAGCCAGTCGCCGACTGGGAATCCTCCGTCGTGCTAAGTCCTTCCTCGGCCCTCTTGAGCTCCTGACCACTTACAAAGCTTTTGTCCGTAGCCTGATGGAATACTGCTCTCCCCTCTGGGCTGGTGCTCCTGCCTCCCACCTTTCTCGGCTTAACGCTGTCGAAACCAGGGCATTTAAGATCATCGGCATCTCCCGCAATGAAGCTGAGTCTTTGGGCCTCTCACTCAATCACCGCAGGTTGGTCGGTGGTCTTTTTGTCTTCTACCGACTCCTCTCCAGCCTTGCCCCCCCCCCTGCTCTCTCTGCGATTTGTCCCCACCACATTTCCACAGGGTGCTCAAGGTCCGCCAACAACCCCCTTCTGGTAAAACTACCAAAATCACAAATTACTGCTCATCTTCACTCTTTCATTCCTCTTTTTTCCCACCTTTGGAATAAACTTCCTCACTCTATTCTTTCCCATTCTTCCCTCCAGGCTTTCAAAACAGCTGTTCACCACCACCTCTTGTCTTCCCCCATCCAAATCCTCGATCTTTTCTACCCCCGATAATCCACCCAAGCCCTCTTCCTTCATTTATCCTGCTTTCCTTCCTGAAAGTCCCTGAAATGTCCATCTTCTCTTCGCCATGTTCCCCGTCCCATCCCCATCCCTCTCCCTTCCACAGTTCACCTAATGTGTCTGTTCCCCACTGTTTTGTCCCTTCCACTCCCGCCCCTCTTGTCTCATGCCTCCTTGCTGTGAGTTGTGTGTTTGCTCTCATACGAGCCTCGACCAAGGTATACAAAAAAAAAAAAAAATCCCCCCTGCTCCCCATAGACCCCTTTAATGAGTACAAATTTTAATGCGGTCGATACACTTTGACACTTTGGTACATCACGGGTGATGAAGGTTGTGGTAAAGTTGCAAATAAATTGTGTGTAGTTATGAACAAGAAAGCAAATACCTAATTTGGTGGGTCAAATCCCCCCCCCCGTACACCCCCTTAAGGAGCACATATTTTAATGCAGTCAATACACCTTCATCAGGCATCATATATGAAGCTTGTGTCCAAGTTTCATCAAAATGGTGTATTTGGTTCAAGCGATAATGACAAGTCTTTATGGACTGACTGACTCACTCACTCACTCACTCACACTCATTCACTCACCTCCGGACGCTGCTCGAATGCATAAGCTCACCGGACAGAAGTCCAGGTGAGCTAAAAATGAGTACTGCACAATAAGAAGCGCAAAAGACAAGACAACAAATGAGAAAGTGAAATTTGCCATGACTTCTTAACTGCCAGGTTTAGTGTTGTCTTGGTGGTTACTTGCTCTTTTCAACTGATAAATGCCATCGACATAATTCTGAGATGAATATTGTGGCACACTTTATGGAAATTAACTCTGGGGGAAAAATTGGGAGAAATTGGACTTATCGGTTGATAAGTGACTCGTCTAAGAAAGATGAGCTTTCAATGTGATTCCATCCCTTTGCATGTGTGTTGTTTGCAACACACATCTTTTGACAATTTCGGATTTTATGGCTGAAGAGTACATTTATTAACACTGAAGGGTTACATAGTAATATGAAAATTGGGAGATGGAGAACAATGAATGATAGCTCACAGTTCTCGGAAGGAACAATTCTCGTTTGATTGCCATTAATGATAACTATATATATATATATATATATATATATATATATATATATATATATATATATATATATATATATATATATATATATATATATATAATTAAAACTCTCATCTTGTATGTATGTATGTTCCCGAAATACAGCCAAAACGGTACATGACAGTGCAAAGATTTTAGGGACACCTTACTGACCATTCGCCTGCGGTGTGCAGTATCAAGTTTCGTTCAAATCGGGCAATGAAAAAAACTTGTTAAAAAATCAATTCCCGATTCAGTCAAGTACTCTTCGGGAGTATTTGATCAATGCAAACAACCTCAGTGGTATAGTTCGCTGGAGCTATCTTTTTTTTTTTTCTTGAAATGATTTTTTTCATCAAATGCTGTCACAACGGGAACCCAACGGGTTCACGGGCTGTCTCGGACTATATAAAATTCCAGAAGTATCTGTATGTTTGCTTTTTTTTGGGGGGGGGGTTGTTTGTCTTCCATGCATTCCTAAACCACTGGATGGAATGAGAGTATGAAGTGGTGGTTCTCCTGGGGTGTGCAAAAGAAGGTTTTATGCGATTTAAAACATAAAAACCATAGCCCCCTTGGGTTCAGAGTGGGGGGAGGGGATGAAAATTCTCCATGTAAATGTGTATCGTGTAGTGCCGCTCCCGGTCTGAGGGGGTATTATAACTCGTCATAAAATACCCATTTCTCTGTCCATAAATGTCTATTGTATAGCACTACCTGATGAAAGCTGATGTTACAAATAGTAATAAAATCTGCCGTAGACATCATAGAAGTGGGAGAAGTAGCCCATCCTAATTCATGAATGAGGGGCTCTTTGTAAGATACAAACAACCCCTGGAATACTTTATTCCTTTTCATTTCAGAGAAATGACTTTAGTAGCAAATTTGTTTGTTACATTACTTGACAACATTTTAATGTCGACCTTATTTTCGTTGTTGTTTCACTGATAGTACGCACTCTACCATAAAATAAAAAACAAACCCAAAACGTGATTGCTGTTGATGCGACTTATTTGAGATATAATGGGACACAGATGAGGTGCAAACCTCTGACAGAGATAAGTGCTGAATAATGACTTGTCCATGAAATAATCACATAATGTTGTGTTGCGGCAAATGTTTTCACATAGGGACCCTATGTGGAAGGAACAATCTCAGTTCTGGGTATTTCTACCTGCCGTAGCAATCATTGTATTGCACCATCGTTGCAATGACTGTATGAGCACTCAAATCTGAGCCTGGTGAATGGTATTCCACGCTAGAATCAGCTCCTGTTCCAGCTCATCGAGGGTCTGTGGCTTTCTTGGCAAGTTATGAACGCACCGATCATTGATATTACAGAGATGTTCAATTGTATTTAAATCTGGCAAGATGGCAGGCCAGGATGTCATGACATTGACGTTGGCATTGACAAGAATGTTCGTTTTTTAAATGGCCCTGTGACCAGGAGCATTATCATGCATAAATGTAATTCCTGGACTGTATTGTTGAATGGTTGGCAACATATATTTTTGTAAGATCTCATTAATGTATCGATCCGCCATCAGATGGACAAGGAGACTGGTCAATTTGTTATGATTTTTTTTTAGCAATACCACCCCACATCATGGCACTTCCACGTCAAAAATGTGCGTCTTCTTGAACACAGACTGGGGCATATAATTCATTGCGTCTTCTGTAGATCCATGCATGGCCATCGTGCCTTTCAAGGAGACACCTGGATTAGTCGTTGAACATAACACTTGCCCATTGCCTCCATGTCCATTGAACGTACTGATTTGATTACTGCAAGCATGCTTGTATATGTTTGTGCAAGTCCTGGATGCTGAATAGGATGATTAGCACAGATCCATGCATCACGTAGACGTCTCAATACAGTGTTGACATTTATCTTGCAAGCTCCATGGGGTGTGTTTTCAGTACTCTGGGCAGTTTGTATCTTGTTGTGTGGATAGGTCAATATATCGGTCCTGAGTGGGAGTCATTATCCTGGATATCCACTTCTTGGCACATCTCGATCTTGTTGATCCATTAGTTTTGTATCATTCTGAAGTCATAAGCAGTTCCTCACCTCACGTTCAAGAGAAGACTTACAACATTGCTGATGGAAGGCCCTGCTTGAAGGTGTCCGTTGGTTTGATTCCTCTCATTTTCTGACAGACGTAGCATTGTAAAAGATTGCTAAGTAATGTAATCGGTGTATTTTTTGGATGATCTACTTGCTGATGTCTCTGAAAAACAGTTTTGAATTCACTCAGAATGCCTCGTGTCACTGCTAAACAACCTAAGTGTGCTTGAGATGCACATGCTGAATGACAATATTGGATAAGGCAATGATGTTATATATGTGGAAGCTTGCAACCAGATGTTCTGCACATCCCTCGTGCCAAACATGCACGTGAAATTAACCTTTGAACAAAAATGATCAATCCTATATGTTCTTTTTTATGGCAGAGTGTGTATTATCACTTTGTAATGTGTTTGATGTGCCTGGATGGAAAATAAACTTGTTACTTGTTCAGACCATAGAAGTGAGATGAGTGGAGGTCCGTGGAACATCCACACAATGTAAAATGTGACTTCAAGTTCTCAACTCTCCAACCCCCCCATCCGTCCATCCCCACTCCCAAACCCCAAGTCCTCAACCTCTGTCACTCCGTCTCCAACCCCGTCACCACCACAACTCCTCAATCCCCCCACCCCCCACCAAACGGCCTCACCTCCCACAATACTCAACCTCCCTTCCCAAAACTGTCCCATCTTTGCTCCCACACCGACCCCCCATAACCCCAACTCTATCTTCCCCTCTTCACACCCCCGCTCATGAAAGCAAAGGGACATTCCCACATGAGAAACAGCAGAATATTTAATGCTTTCCCCTCCTCTATCATTATATCACTGCCTTCACAGAAGCCCATCATGGTCGCCAGTGCAACTCTCAATTCCACGAAATTTGTGGAAATCCTGTGGTATTGCAACTCTCAAGAGACCATGAGCAGGATAATGTTCGAATATATGATCACTTATCATCTTCTTGACGCAGGTCAGGTCAGATTAGATCTGTGACTTGCTACAGATATCATGTAAACCTGTACGAACCTGTACCATGGTCAGGTTGTCGGCGATTAAACCATCTCCCCCACCAAGTTTCTTGGTGAGGAGGGTGCACAATATGGACACCCAGCAGGACGAAGAACAAAACCTGTCAAAGAGTGGAGGAGTTCCTTGTAAAGAAAACGGCCAGCTCTTATCTCTCCAGCCCAACTGTGTCTGTGGACGTCCTCCTGCAGTTGGGTTACTTCTTATGAGGAGGTTGGTGGCAGGATTTGCACTCCGGCCACTGTAAAACCCTTCACTCCACAAAACATTCCAGAAGCATAAAAAAAATCTGAAAACCCACTCCACGGGAATACCTCCTGTGCAGCTTCCGTTCGCAGGGCAACTCACCAGATGAGGGGATTGGGGCAAAGCCTTTGGGACCCCCAATCTTTGATGATAGGAAGGAAACCATGGGGTAACATTCCCGGATAAGATTGCAGGAGAGTATGTCGGGGCGGTGCTGAGGTGTTGTCAACCAGACGGCGGTCTCCTTGGGTTAACCTGAGGCGATCCCTTCGGGTGGGTGCATGGAATGTCCTATCCCTAAGAGAGGATGATCACCTGTCTCTGTTATCATCTGATATCAAGCATTTGGATATCAGTATTGCAGCACTCTCTGAAGTTTGGAGACCGGATTGCGGCGAGATCATGGGGGGTGATTACACCTACTATTGGCCTGGTCGCCCTGATGGTTACCATTCCCAAGAAGTTGCTGTAGCCGTGTCCAATAAACTAACTCCAATAATAATTGAGGTAACACCAGTCACTAAGCATATTATGAGACGAAGGATTCGTCACTCCTTGGGTGTTGTTTTCCTGGACTCTGTATATGCTCTGACTGAGGTGAGTGATCTCACCATGAAGAATTCATTCTACGCCACACTCGAGTCTGTGGTTGATCAGTGCCCCAGGCGAAATACACTTCTAGTCTTGGGGGATTTCAATGCATCGACTGGAACTGATAGGGATGGTTATGAGGTGTGTGTTTGTCCCCATAGGTCAGGAACTATGAACCAGAATAGCACTAAGTTCCTTGACTTTGCAAGAAGTCATGGACTTAGGGTGGCTGGTTCATGGTTTCAGCGCCCACAAGCTCATCGCTGGACTCTTTATTCCAATGCTGGTGGTGTGGCAAAGCAGATTGACTACGTGCTCAATGATGGTTGCTGGAGAATGATCCAGAACTGCAGGGTCTACCGGAGTGCTCAGTTCCTCAATACTGATCACCGGTTTGTTGTTACAACTCTTAACTTGCACCTTAAATCCGGGAGAATGGTACCATCCCAGCCGAGGCTGGATGATGGCAAGCTCAAGGATGAGAAGGTAGCTGAGGAGTTTGCAAACAGGCTGATTGGAGATTTGCGGGGGGGGGCTTGGGTGCTTTGGGGGATCTTGAAGTGTTGTGGAGTGCCTTAATGACCACCATCCTTGATCTTGCCAGGAGATGTTATGGAACTCACTGGAGGGCAAAGAATAATTTTGTCTCTCAAGGGACACTGGATACCATTGACCAGAGTCGCAGGGCCAGGCTCAATGGCAGAGCTGAGCTGTTCAGGGAGATGAGGCGTAAAACTGTTTGTGCATGAAGGGTGGACAAGGAGGCCCATGTGCAAGGAATCTGTGAGGGGGTAGAGCATCACCTGTGGTCAAGTGATTCTCATCCTGCTTACAGGGGGATTCGCGTATTGCGTTCATCCAAGCCCGTCCCTCGGTGAACTGCAGTTAGAGTAGAGGGTGTTGGGATCTTGACAGAGGAGTCCGAAGAGAAGGCCCGCTGGGCTGGTTACTTTGAGCGGTTGTACCACCAGCTGTCGAGTTGCACGTCTGCGGTGTACAATCCCTATTGCTGACCTGGTGGTTTGTAATAATCAACTGTGGTTCGCCTTCATTTGTGGAAACACAGGCAGTGGTGAACCGGTTGAAATGGGGTAAAGCTCTAGCGAGCTGAACTTGTCAAGGCTGGTGGAAATGCTGCACTCGTGTCGTTGCATGCAGTTCTGTGCTCTGCCTGGAACACAGTTTCATCCCAACTGACTGGAAGAGTGGCCTTGTTTGTGCCTCTCTGGAAAGGGAAGGGTGATCGACAAGGCTGCAACAACTACCGAGGGGTGACGCTGCTCTCAATGCCGGACAAGGTCTTTGCTCAGATAATTCTTGATAGGGTTCGCCACCGTCTGTTTGAGCACCAGCGTCCAGAGCAGTCAGGCTTTACACCAAAGAGGTCAATGCAGAAGAGTTTCAGCAGGGGCTGCTTGCAGCCAATGTTGATCTCTGTAAAGCGTTTGATTCAGTGAATCGGGATGCCCTCTGGAGGATTATTTGTCTTCGTGGGGTGCCACCAAAACTGATTCATCTGATGTCTGAACTATACTTTGGTATGGAGAGTGCTGTGAGATGTGGCGGTACCATCTCTAATATATTTCCAGTTGTTACTGGAGTTTGTCAGGGCTGTGTACTGGTTCCCACACTTTTCAGCACTTGTATGGACTGGATTCTGGGGAGGATGTTAAAGAGATCAAGCTGCGGTGCATCATTTGGGAATGTCAAGATCTCTGACTTGATTTCATAGATGATGCAGTCATCTTTGTGGAGACTCTAGATATCCTTTTGGGGGCCGTCAAGGTGCTGAACGAGGAGTCGGAGCCACTGGGATTACAGGTTTCCTAGGTCAAAACTAAGATCCAAGCTTTCACTGACATCTTGGATACTGCTATTCAGTCTGTACCTGTTTGTGGTGAGGATGTTGAGGTCGCGGAGAAATTCACTTACCTGGGCAGTGATATTCGTGTCTCTGCTGGCTATGTCAGAGGTCAGCAGACATCTAGGACGGGCCTAGGAGTCATGGATCCACTGGATCATGGGGTGTGGTGCTGCTGCTACCTGTGTGGGAGGACGAAAGTCTGAGTCTTCAGGTCCTTGGTGCATACAATCTTGCTCTATGGATGGGAGACTTGGACTCTGACCAGGGATCTGAGATGGAGACTTAATTCCTTTGGAACCAGCTCTTTCCGGAGAATCCTTGGCTATCGCTGGTTGGACTTTGTGTCCAACGAGCGGTTGCTGAGAGAGTCTCAAATGAGATTTGTTTCCTGCATAGTCCGTGAGCATCAGCTGCAGCTGAATGGATATTTGGCTCATTTTCCTGACACTGATCCTGCTCACCAGATTCTCTCAGCGAGGAAGCCTCATCGGTAGAGGAGCCAATGGGCCGACCACATGCCTCATGGTTGCAGCAGGTTGATCAGCATCTCAAGGGGATGGGGATGGACCAGGCATCTGCCTGGGGGATGGCCAGACGGAGGCCCCTGGAGTTCCGGTGGAAAGTGGATGCAGCGATACGCTGCTCTGGCGCATGCTCCCATACCTGACCTGATCTCACCTGATGCAGAAATGTAATCATAAAATTTAAATAATGATGGAAGTTTTCTTTCACAATGTCGTGAGATTCCCGGAAGTCCTCGGACAAAGACATGGGGTTTTAACGTCGCTGGTCGAGTTGTTTAAGAGAAAAGTCCGAAGTAACAGCAAGAACCTGCATAACCTCCATGGTAAAATCCCTGCATGAGAGAATGCCACATCGCTATTTTGGTGGAGTATAGACAACAGACCACTGACTAATGCTGAGGCCTTCCTTCACGAGACCTGTGATGCCTAACAGCTCAAAATCCTTTTAACAGTCGCTTTGGTTGTTTTACATGGAAGGTAAAACTTGTAGAGAGGGCATGGCGATTGTGAATATGACGGCTCTGAATATGTCTTTGGCTTTGCATAGCAGTGAGCACCAACATGGCGCCCGTTTGGTTTTTCAGGTTGAAATGGTGGGTGGAGTCAGGCGATCTGTCCAAGCAATGGGGGGAAAGGAATGTTATACATCCAGTGGACATATGGATGCATGCACTTCTCTTTTTTGTGCTCGTGGGCCCATTGGTCCATTGGACCAAATTTTCATTGGTCTTCACAGCCCAAGAGCACACCTGCCTGCTGTTCTTCTGGAGCATTAGGATGCCTTTCACCAAGCCCCGATGCACTTTGGCCAGGGTTGGGATTATATGTTCGTTATTATTATTATTGTTGTTAATATTAGTAGTATTAATTAATATATGCTTTGTTACAATGTTATCATTCTTTCTGTTATTTGTTTTGTAATTAGAATGCCACGCCGTAGAAGGACCTATTATTCTGCTCCATACACCTTAACATGGCATGCATTTAAAACATGGGAGTTCTTCCCCAATCTTTGTAGTTATTTATCCTACTCAATTCAGGAGATAATGATGATCATTTTGGAGTCTCACACTCCATATGAGAATGCTCCAATCGAACTACACACACACACACACACACACACACACACACACACACACACACACACACACACACACACACACACACACACACACACACACACACACACACACACACACACACATCTCAGCAAATCATTGTTAAAAGCTTATTATTACATTCAAGTATCACCTTGACTCCCAGGATTTGAATTATTCTGAATCCAAAGAAAACTTACCTGCAAAATAACCATGCAGTGAATGACTGAAATGAATATTATTCTGTTTAGTCTGTCAACTGTTTCCATCTGAACTTGATGGCTCTTGATGCTAGTGAGGCCAGATTCAATTTCCTTGTATCAGGATTACCTGTCTGATGTATAGCTGCAAATGTTCTTGTAATTTATGGAAAAGTTTGCTGATGGCTTGTCTTTGTTCTGCACATGATTTGTGTTCAAAGCCCTGCTACGTCCTTCGATCAAGGTATCAAATGGTATTGGCAGTAGTTGTGAATTTTGCTCAATTTATGAGTGGGAAGGTATGATTAATACATTATTTTATGATTGCCAGAGCTTTGCGATTAAACCACTTGTTTTTGCAGGGCTCTCGGTGGACTCTGCAAGCAACAACCATGAGTGGAGATTTTGTAAGCCTTGTTTTGTTGTCCATCATTTTATCTATTTTACTTTATCTCAGTGAGGGCTTTGCTCAATTTTACCAATATTTTATGACTTTCTCACTCTTACTTTAGCCCGACATGCTCTCAGCTGCCCAATTTGTTTTGCTCATCTATCTTCCTCCTCTACCACCTCCTTCTCCTCCTCCTTTTCCCCACACTCCCCTCTTCCTCTTCTCATTATTCCACGACTCGATGTTCCTCTTCTCTTTATTCTCCTCCTCCTCCCCTTTTCCTTCTCCTTCTTCTCCTCCTCCCCTTTTTCTCCTCCTTCCTTTTATTTTTCTTCATCTCTTTCCTCCACTTTTTCCTCCTCTTCCTCTTTTCATCCATCTTTTTCTTCTTTCTCCTCTTTTTCTTCCTCCAAGTATTATTACTCTTCTCCCTCTTCATTTTATTAAGCCTGGTGTTGGCTTAGTGGTTAGGGTGGCGGCTTGGGATCCCAGGGTCCTGAGTTCAAGTCCCGTTGCTGCTGAATTAACACCAGGGGGTTGACTCAGCCTGTCATCCTTCTGAGGTCGGCGAAATGAGTACCAGTGTACTGGTCCTGGTGTATGCCCCAGTTAGAATAGGTGTACCATATCCCTGTGTGTCGTAAGAGGCGACCAGGTTTGGCGTCAGGAAGGGCATCCGGCCATAAAACATTGCCTCAAGAAAAAGCCAAACCCCTGCACAGCAGGGAAAAATGGCTGTAAAAACGGTCATTTTATATTTTTCCCTCTTCATTTTATTCATTTTTGCCTTTCAAACAAAGGCAAGTATTCTGGATACTATCAATGTCTGATATGGTGAAACCAGTTTGAATTTAAATCAAAGTGAGTGTTCAATATCTACTTTTTTAATTTGGATACAAAATTGAGGCTCATGGAAGAGCGAGGTGAGAGTGAGTACAAATTAAATTTACTAATGGGGGAGTAGTGGGCCACAGTGAACCAAAAAGCAAGGGAATAATTCATCAGGAACATAGCGGAGACAGGAGGAGAATAATTCAGAAAATAGTTGTAAAATGTCAGAATGTTCTTTAAATTTTTTAGACTATCCATTGGTGAGTCTTTTCTCTGTCCTGAGTCAAGCAATCCAATCGAGCAAGTGGATCAAAACTGCTCTACACGGTGAAATTGATCGAACTCTCCCAATGTGTTGTTTATGCATTGATGTTGTACTTCTGCGGATCACTTAAAACGTCCTTGTTTGGGACAAAATCAACGGATCACATCACAGCTCAGTGTTTTTCAATACAACACAATGAGCTATTGATGGGTCATTGATTGGACATAACAATCAGGCCAAAATCATACATGTTATGATTTGATTTCAACAGTTATTAAAAAAAAAACCAGGATAATTGAACAAAGAGATTGTTTCAGAGGAGTGGCGTGGAGTGGAGTGCAAATCCTGGACACAAATTTTATTCAAAGTAAACGAATGAAAAAGATATTTTGACATTTGAATTACTGTTCTGCCAAATTGGTCCACTTTCTTATCCTCTAATAAGTACATGGAGTAATTTCTACCTATTTTACTGTGATCGAGGTTCATCCATCTGCAGCTTTAAATGGAAGGGTACATTCATTGTGGGGTTCATACCAATAATACACCAGCAGGGATGAATCATACCCAGAACACAATGACATGGTATTTGTTCACCATCAAAGCACCAAATATATATTAAAAAAATACGTCCAGATAAAAGTCTACTGTTATTTAATTTGAAATGCTGCATTCCAAGAGAAGCTGAGACTAATTGTTGATAAAAGCTAGTGCTGAAACAATTACATACCATTAACTCTAGTTACCACTCACCCTATTTCTTAAATGTGAACCTGATATTCAATTGGAACAGTTCAAAGCTTTAAACTTGACCCCATGCATTGAGTTATCTGACACTGTGAATTCACCCTCACCCCCTCGTACCTCCACCCCCAACCGCCCCACACACTCACGATCCTTACCATGTGGTACAGTCCATACATGACTTTCAAAATGACATATGAATGCTAACGAAGCCTTTCACTCATGTGCTGTGTGCGTGTTTTCAGTGACCCATTTCTGCTCGTCCGGCACTTTTAATCTGCCGTTGCTAACATGTAATCTGCAAGTGAAAGTATTTTTCACATAATTTTCAGCACTTAAATGGAAGATTGGCGATATCAAAATGGTTAACCATAATTGTTGAGTTCCTGGATGCAAATCGGACTCACACTAATATGTGAATACGAGAACTATCCATGGATGAGACTGAGAGATGTGATTTTTTTTTTCCCCTATAATTTCCTGTTAATACAAGCGAACAGCCGAAGTGGATACACAAGACACACACACACACACACACACACACACACACACACACACACACACACACACACACACACACACACACACACACACACACACACACTTCTTTTAGCAATAAATGCAAAAATCTAGTGTAATTTCTCTTGTGGCCCCGGAACCCCGGAACCACAATGTATTTATAACAGCCGTCACACTCCCAAAGCTCATACTCCTTCCCTCCTCCCAACATGATTAATAGTAAATATCATCATTTAAAACTTACCCCGTACATTCACAAGTCCCGGATATGTCATTCCCATTGGTGTTCAGAAGCAGCCAATATAGACACACAAGCTTTGTGTATTTTCATGTCGCAAAGATGTCCTTTGCCAAAGAGGTGGTGACCGTTACCTGGTAATGATGCACAGCATTGTTTTACCAATTGTAGACATCCATTAAATATATCACCAAGCCTGCCGTATTCACGGGAGCCATTCCCACAAGACAAAAGGTGCATTCACTGGTAGCGATCCATCGAGGTTTGTGTAGCACCCACCAGTCTCTCTGGCCTTGCACTAGCTCACATGGTCAGGAGTTTGCTGTATTAGCAGCTGTCCATTCGGTGATCTGAGAAAGTTCTCCAAATATTTTGTTGTGCAGAGGCACAGCCCTTTCTCTCAGATATTTTTCCAAGTATTTTCAGAAGCTTGTGAGCTGTATTCGGTAACAGTCTTCATCTTGCACACACAATATACTTTTTATGGTGCTCTGAGGCTCGCAATTTCTAAGGGTTTCTGCTCATGCACACTGAGCATTCCAGGGTGGATCATGTAATTTTGAAAGTCTCGTATTCGGGAGGAATTGGTCTGTGCTGCATTTTCATAAATAATGTTCAGTGCTCATCCCAAGTTGCCCTGAGAGCATAGAGCATTAAGCCACCGTTTGTGGACTGGTGTTAAATGCACACAATACGAGATGGGACAGACAGATTACCCTGCTCTAAATATCATTTTAAAAAGACAGGTGGGATTTCAGAATACAATAGTGAAATGGTAATTTTCCTGAGACTAGCTTGGTTTATAGTTGTTTCGAAAAAAGCATTTATCCAAACTCTCTTCAAATTGGCAGCCATCTCATTTGGACCATCTCTCTCCATCCCACCTCTTCCCTTGTTCCTCCCTTTCTTTGTCTTCTCATTCTATCTACCTTCTTTTTCTTTTTCTTTTTCTTCCTCCTCTTTTCCTCCTCTTATGTTTGCTCCTCTTCCTCTTCCTCTCCACCAACACGTCACTCATGACATTTCACCTTGAGTAATATGCACATCTCTGTCCAATTGGCCTTTCCAATTTCCGGTTTGGCAATGATGACATAATTTGTAGAAGCCTCTTTTCACCAACCCCTCCTCGATTTCCTTTCTCTTTTGCTCCGACGAAGTATAAGGCCTGAAACTTCAGCTTTTCTTCTCTCGATGGCAGATCAATCTCCAATTTAGGTATTTTTTTTCCTATTTCTTTTGACTTCTTTTACCGTCCACACAGATCGCTAATTTGGTGCTAAGATTAGCGATTACATTCTTTCTTTGCAGATGAAACAGCTCAGCAAATATGATATTTGTCTTCCTTTCTGCAGGGTACCTTTGTGTTGAAACCTGACCAGATGCAGGTATGTGCAATGTTTTCCACAGTCACTGATAATAGTCCTCCAGTGGACAGGTTATTCATCCCATTGTTTATTCACACATATGCCACACTTGTCATTTTTGCAGACCCTCAACCCTTTACTTATTGTCGTGTTCATCCCTATTTTTGACTTTGGAGTTTATCCTCTTATCAACAAATGTGGCATCAATTTCACGTAAGTCAGCCCGACCATACTCGTGAGTCTTACTATGTGTGTCTCCTGCAGCAGTTCATTGATGGAAGTACTATTAGTGATTGTAACAATAATAGAAGTCACCAAAAAGGCTTTGTTACCTCTAACAGTCTGTGTGTGTGCGTGTGTGTGTGTGTGTGTGTGTGTGTGTGTGTGTGTGTGTGTGTGTGTGTGTGTGTGTGTGTGTGAGAGAGAGAGAGAGAGAGAGAGAGAGAGAGAGAGAGAGAGAGAGAGAGAGAGAGAGAGAGAGAGAGAGAGAGAGAGAGAGAGAGAGAGAGAGAGAGAGAGAGAGAGAGAGAGAGAGAGAGAGAGAGAGAGAGAGAGAGAGAGAGAGAGAGAGAGAGAGAGAGAGAGAGAGAGAGAGAGAGAGAAATATATGTATATATATATATATATATATATATATATATATATATATATATATATATATATATATATATGTATATATATATATATATATATAGATCATTGAATTATTGCCACTGACGCATTGTATTACTGCTCAGGTAAACCAAAAAGAGGTGCTTCAATGTATGATTCCATTGTAATATTGAAATGAAGATGCATAAGTCAAGGATTTGATATATAGAGAGATTAAATGTTTGGCAGGCCTCATGCTAATACTTGTCTATTGTTTTATTGATGGAAGGAGTGCGGTGGCAGGATAGCTAGTTCAGTTGGTGGTATACTCATAATTTGAATTGCATCATCTGTGTTTGTGTTTGAATTTCAATGAAAAAGAATTGAGCTAAAAACAGCTATTCTACATTGTGGCCTTAAAGTGACTTTACCCCGTTTTAAAACTATTTAACATAAAGGTTTTATTGTGCAGTACTTACAAGAAATAATTAATCAGTCATTGTATCTATGCACTCCATCATTTTACTTGCACCACTGTACTTGTTGCCTAGTCTTCTTCAACATGTTGTGTCGCATTTGTGGAGTCATCTTTGTGAAATAGGTCACGACTGCAGCAAACCATTCTTCAATTGTCCTCCACTGGTTTGTCAACACTTTCTCCTTGATAAAGCTCCACAAAGAGTTGTGTGGAGTCTTTACAAAGACTATGTGGTGGCCACGGTAGAGGAGCTGGTGATGCTCGTGATCCGAGTCCAATCCATCATTGAAGGAATGTTTCATTGAGATAGTTCCAAACGTGCAAAGCAAAATGTACCGGTGTGCCATCTTGTTGAATAAACCAGACACTTTCAGCTATTCCCACAGTAACAAGTCATAGTCAGGTCAGGTATGGGAGCATGTGCCAGAACAGCACGTCGCTGCGTCCACTTTCCGCCGGTACTCCAGGGGCCTCCGTCTGGCCATCCCCCAGGCAGATGCTAGGCCCATCCCCATCTCCTTGAGATGATGGTCAACCTGTTGCAACCATGAGGCACGTGGTCGACCCACTGGCCTCCTCCACTCATGAGACTCCCTCGCTGAGAGAATCTGGTGAGCAGGATCAGAGTCAGGAAAACGAGCCACATGTCCATACAGCCGCAACTGACGCTCACGGACTATGCAGGTAACAAATCTCATCCGAGTCTCTCTCAGCAACCGCTCGTTGGACACAAAATCCGACCAGCGATAGCCAAGGATTCTCCGAAGAGACCTGGTACCAAAGGAATTAAGTCTCCGTCTCAGATCCTTGGTCAGAGTCCAAGTCTCGCACCCATAGAGCAAGACTGGAAGTACCAAGGACCTGAAGACTCGGACTTTCGTCCTCCCGCACAGGTACCGGCAGCGCCACACCCCATGATCCAGTGAGTCCATGACTCCCCAGGCCCGACCCAGACGTCCATTGACCTCTGACTCGCAGCCAGCAGAGACATGAATATCACTGCCAAGGTAAGTGAATCTCTCCACGACCTCAACATCCTCACCACAAACAGACACAGACAGGACAGCAGCATCCAAGATGTCACCGAAAGCCTGGATCTTAGTTTTGACCCAAGAAACCCGTAATCCCAACGGCTCCGACTCCTCATTCAGCACCTCGAGGGCCCCCAAGAGGATGTTTAAAGTCTCCGCAAAGATGACTGCATCATCTGCAAAGTCAAGGTCCGAGATCTTGACATTCCCAAATGACGCACCGCAACTTGATCTCTCCGACATCCTCCTAGAATCCAGTCCATACAAGTGCTGAAAAGTGTGGGGAGCAAGTACACATCCCTGACGAACTCCAGTAACAACTGGAAATAAGTCAGAGATGGTACCACCACACTTCACAGCACTCTCAGTACCAGAGTAGAGTTCAGACATCAGATCGATCAGTTTTGGTGGCACCCCACGAAGACCAAGAATCCTCCAGAGGACGTCCCGATTCACTGAATCGAACGCTTTACAGAGATCAACATAGGCTGCAAGCAGCCCCTGCCGAAACTCTCGTCCGCGTTCGGTGAGGACACGAAGTGCAAGGATACGGTCAATCGTTGACCTCTTTGGTGTAAAGCCTGACTGCTCTGGACGCTGGTGCTCAAGCAGATGATGGCGAACCCTATCGAGAATTATCCGAGCAAAGACCTTGCCCGGCACTGAGAGCAGCGTCACCCCTCGGTAGTTGTTGCAGTCTTGGCGATCACCCTTCCCTTTCCAGAGAGGGACAACAAGGCCCCTCTTCCAGTCAGTTGGGATGATGCCTGTGTTCCAGGCAGAGCACAAAACTGCATGCAACGACACGAGTGCAGCATTTCCACCAGCCTTGAGAAGTTCGGCATGGATGCCACAGATCCCTGGAGCTTTGCCCCGTTTCAACTGGTTCACCGCAGCCCGTGTTTCCACAAGCGTAGGTGGACCACAGTTGATTCGAGGGTCAGCAACAGGGATTGTAACACCCTTGACGTCCAACTCGACAGTTGGGGGATCAGCCTGGTACAACCGCTCAAAGTAACCGGCCCAGCGGGCCTTCACTTCAGACTCCTCTGTCAAGAGCCTACCACTCTCTCCTCGAACTGTAGTGCTCCGAGGGATGGGCTTGGATGAACGTAATGCGCGAGTTCCCCTGTAAGCGGGACGAGAATCACCTGTCCACAGGTGATGCTCTACCCCCTCACAGATTCCTCGCACATAGGCCTCCTTGTCCACCCTCAGTGCACGTACAGTTTTACGCCTCAGCTCCCTGAACAGCTCAGCTCTGCCATTCAGCCTGGCCCTGCGACTCTGGTCAATGGTATCCAGTGTCCCTTGAGAGACAAAATTCTTCTTTGCCCTGCGGTGAGCTCCAAGGCATCCACCGGCAACATCAAGGACGGTGGTCTTGAAGGCGCTCCACAACTCTTCAGGACCCCCCAAAGCACCCAGACCCCCAAGTGTCCACTCAGCCTGTTTGCAAACTCCTCAGCTACTCTCTCATCCCTGAGCTTGGCAACATCCAGCCTCGGCTGGGATGGTACCATTCTCCAGGATTTAAGGTGCAGCTTTAGAGTTGCTACAACAAGCCTGTGGTCAGTATTGAGGAACTGAGCACTCCGGTAGACCCTGCAGTTCTGGATCATCCTCCAACGACCGTCAATGAGGACATGGTCAATCTCCTTTGCCACACCGCCAGCGTTGGAATACCAAGTCCAGCGATGAGCTTGTGGGCGCTGAAACCATGAACCAGCCACCCTAAGTCCATGACTTCTTGCAAAGTCAAGGAACTTAGTGCTATTCTGGTTCATAGTTCCTGACCCATGGGGACCAACACACACCTCATAACCGTCCCTATCAGTTCCAGTCGATGCATTGAAATCCCCCAAGACTAGAAGTGTATCTCGTCTGGGGCACTGATCAACCACAGACTCGAGTGTGGCGTAGAATGCATCCTTCACGGTGAGATCACTCGCCTCAGTCGGAGCATAAACAGAGACCAGGGAAATGACACCTAAGGAGTGACGAATCCTTAATCTCATAATACGCTCGTTGACCGGTGTTACCTCAATTATCATTGGGGTCAGCTTATTGGACACAGCTACAGCAACTCCTTGGGTATGGTAACCATCAGAGTGACCAGACCAATAGTAGGTGTAACCACCCACCATTATCTCGCCGCAATCCGGTCTCCGAACCTCAGAGAGAGCTGCAATCCCGATGTCCAAACGCTTGAGCTCAGATGATAACAGAGACAGGTGATCATCCTCTCTTAGGGATAGGACATTCCAGGCACCCACCCGAAGGGACCGCCTCAGGTTAACCCAAGGAGACCGCCGTCTGGTGGACGACACCTCAGCACCACTCCGACACACTCTCCCGCAATCTGACCCAGGGATGTTACCCCGTGGTTTCCCTCCCATCAACGATTGGGGGTCCCGAAGGCTTTGCCCCAATCCCGTCATCCGGTGAGCTGCCCTGCGAAGGGAAGCTGCACAGGAGGTACTCCCACGGAGTGGGTTTTCAGATTTTTTTGCGTTTTTGCGTTTTGCGGAATGAAGGGTTTTACGGTGGCCGGAGTGCAAATCCTGCCACCAACCTCCTAATAAGAAGTGACCCCAACTGCAGGAGGACGTCCGCAGACACAGTTGGGCACTAGATATGGATGGCCGTTGGCTCACAAGGAGCTCCTCTGCCCTTTGACAGGTTTTGTTTTTAATCCTGCTGGTGTCCATATCCAAACACCCTCCTCACCAGAAAACCTGGTGGGGGAGACGGTTTAGTCGCCGACAACCCGACCATGGAACAGGTTAGTACAGGTTTACATGGTACCTGTAGCAGGTCACAGATCGAACCTGACCTGACAAGTCAAGTCATAGTACCAGCCAGTTTCTTAACATGTGCTCACAGAATACACCATTTACTGGTCCATCAAAAAATATAGGGAGCAAATAAACGTCCTGAGGTCATTCCTACCCATATCATGTGTGAAGGATGATGCTCCAACTCCAAGATGAAATGTGGATTTTTCTTCGACCAGAACATCACATTTCATGCCCATGAGCTTTGATAGATGGCACATTCATTTTATATACAACATTTTTTTCCCTCGAGACAGAGCAGTCGGGAAGGTGTCAAGCAAGACATCGCATGATGCTCAGTGCCGATCCATGTTGGCATCACTCAGTTCATTCACAAATGATAGACGCCAGGGTTTCAACTGAAGATGTCTTTTCATGTGAGTTTGCATCATGGCCCATGGAAGGCAAAGTTCACCGACTGTCTTTCTTACAGACTTTCTCGGCGACCGGTCAACTGACGCCAACACAGAAGCACACGTGTTTCTTCTTGTTACCTTCTTGTTTCACTGTGCTTCTAGTCCTTCACACTTCCTGTTCCAAATGCTCGTTTCCCCCACTTTAACAATGCCTGCTTTGGAGGAGAATGTTTTCAAAAGCCTTCCGCAAAAGCTATCTGCACTTGAGCACTTAAACCTGTCTGTGGCCTTTCATGCATTCGAACACAAGCAATCAACTGCTCTTTGACACTGTAACAACTTGTGTCTGCCATGCCATCTAATTTCCTACTGATTCCCACATCAGTGAGTCAGTGTTGCCGCATATCACAGTGGAGGATATTGAGGGGAATGGAAGGAGATGCAAGAAATTTAGCAGTGGTAAAGTGACTTTCAGGCTACGCTGTAGTATGTTGCTGACAGTAATCATGGCCATCCTGTAAATTTAGGAAAAAAACAATTCTGTGTTTATGTGTATAAAGTGAACCCTTAACTATCGCAGTTTTGACCAATTGTGGGAATCCTCTTTATGCACTGATTTAGTTGCCGTGGGGCTTAATTTCAACCAATCATGGTTTTTGAGCTGAATCGTGATGGTTATTTCGCACTACGAGCCTTTTGTTGTTTCTCGAGCACCCTTAATAATGGTGCTGAAGCGTAAAGCGATGGACAAAAGTGTTTATTTTATTTTATTTATTTCCTGGTTCAGGAGCTGCAGAATGATTGATTAAAAAACAGATACATCGAGAGATTACAAAGGGAAATGACTTAAGAGATACACAGGGGAGTAATGGTGGGGATTTGGACACGTGTGACAGAAGGGAACTGCATGGTTAAATTGCTTCAACACAGGAGGGGACTTCATCGCAAAACCGATATATATATATATATATATATATATATATATATATATATATATATATATATATATATATATATATATATATATATATATGTTTTTTTTAAGGTTTTTTTTACATGTTTATTACCTCTGCCACCGAAGGTGAAGGAGGTTATGTTTTCACCACTTTCTGTCTGTGTTTGTTTGTTTGTGTGCATGATATCTCAAAGTTGTGGACGGATCCGAAAAAAATATTTTGTGGAGAGGTTCAGTGTGTGACAAGGATGAACTGATTAGATTTTGGTGAAGACCCAGATCCGAATCTGGATCCGGCTACGAGAATTTTTTAAGTGATTCTTCACCATTGAGAGAGAGCCAAAAACGATATATAGCAAGATTTTTTTTTCAATGCATTGGGCCCGATATGTTCTCGTGGTTCACACATTATGTGCCAAATGTGTGCCCTCTACCGAGCGCCCTTCTGATATCAATTGTGATAACGAGAACACATTTGCTACAAACGCGAAGTCTATAGTACCCCATCGCAAATCCCCACTTAAAGCAAAGTTGAAAGATGGCAAAATGTTCCAGCAGGAATGACCCAATATCAAATTTTGAGTTAAAAAAAACAATGTTGTTTTGACCCCTCTTACCCCAAGTACCCACCCTCGTCCCTCTACGGCAGTGGTTCTCAACTTTTTTTGACTACCGCCCCCTTCTGCCCTCTTTGACCAGCCCAATGCCCCCTTGTCCTATCGTTCGTGGTCGGACACCCAGTGGGCAATAGGATAGTCCGAATTTATGTAGATAGGAAGCAAAAATAACAGAAGCCAAATATTTTCTGAATAATATTTTACTTTATTTTACTTTACTTTTCCTTTACTTTTCTATTTTATTTTGCACTACCTACAATGTTTCAGCAGAACAGGTCCAGGTGAGGAAAACTGGGAATCTGTTATCACAGGCCCAAATACCGTTAGTGTGAAGGGTGGGCCTGCTGACTCGCTGCGAGATTACGAACGTCTGGCTCCATCTCAGTGAGGTAGAGACACAGATACATAGGGGAATAATGGTGGAGATTTGGACATGTGTTTTGGTGAAGGCCATGTTTGGCAGGTTTGGCAGGTCAGAATTGTCACTGTACCAATGACAGCTTGGTAATGTCAAGGCCGTTTCGATACTTGGTCAGCAGCACCATCACGACGCTGAACCCTCTTTCAACGAGGTATGATGTGGGGAACGCCATCAGCAGCAGTTCTGCCTCTGTCCACATTGCGGGGTATTCGCCCCGCTCCAGAATCCAGAATTTGCCGTATTCACGCTGCGAGAATCTTGCCTTCGCCTCATCATCATTCCACAAGTTGATAATTTCGTCTTGTAATTCGCGCTTCACATCTCGAATGTCACATTTGAATGGGTTGATCACCCATGCTGGCACCGACACTTCTAGTATGTCTCTGAAACGCTGCTCCATATCTCCACGAATCTTCTCAAGGTGATTGCAATAAACGAGCAGCTCTTCATCAGAAACAGCAGTTTCCTTTGCCAACCGGGGAAAGTGGTACTTATCTCTGCGGCTGAGGGTTTCCCTGTGCAGAGTCGCCTTGGTTACCAACGCGCCGATCACTTTCTTTGCTTTACTCAGTGTCATATGGTCACCCTGGAGTTGTTTGTTGACATCATTCAGCATACTGAATATGTCCGCAAGGTAAGCCACATCATGCTCAATCACATTCACTTTCTCTGATAACTCTGTATCAATTTCTGACAGAAACTCGACCACTGTTGAGAAGAGGGCATGGAAACAGGTCAAACAAATGTCTTTGGATAACCATTGAACTTCGGTATGCAACAAGACTCTCTCGAATGGTTCATCATTCTCCTGGCAAAGCTGACGAAACAGCCGATCATGCAGAGATGACACCTTGATTTTATTCACTGCTTTGATTACTATTTGGAGTGATGTATGAAGTCTGGTGCTGAGAGCTTTTGCTACAAGATGCTGGCGGTGCACGACACAGTGGATGGCGAACACGGACGGTACCTGGTTCTTCAGAAGCGCAATAAAACCACGCTGGCGGCCAACCATCGCTGGTGCCCCGTCCGTCGCTCAAGCGAGAATGTTCTCCATCGGTATGTTCTTATCAGTAAAGTACTTCTCCAACGTTTGGAAGATGGAAGAACCCTTTGTATCGGTCTGGAGAGTGCGGGCAAACAACAATTCTTCCACCATTTCCTGATCAGGAATGAAGCGAACGTAGCAGAGTAACAGAGCTTCACTGTCACGCAAAGTGGACTCATCCAGCTGGATGGAAAAATGTGTGCTTCTCAGCTCACAACACAGCTTATCTTCTATATCTGATGACATTTCATTAATCCGCCTGGCCATGGAATCATTGCTGAGCGCAATCGACGAGAGAACTGGATATGGATCCTGGCCCATAACAGTTTTTATCACTTCCCCAACAGCCGGTTTGATCAACTGTTCACCGATTGAATACGGTTTTCCAGATCTGGCGATGAGCAATGACAGCTTATACGATGCTTCCAGTCCTTTATCCACGAGCTTTTGGCTGGCTTTGAACATTGTCGTTATCGTGGATCGCTTCTCAAATTTCTCTTTCACGATTGGAAATAGCTGACCTCTGCGCAAGCCTTATCACTGTGCTTTTTACTCAGGTGCTCGCTCAGTCGAGATGGTTTCATTGCTTCATTGGACAGCGTGATACCACACAACAAACACATCGGTAACTGCGTGTTCATCAGGGATGGAATGAATCCATACTTGATGTATTCAACAGAATACTGACGACACTTTTTCTTTGAGGCCAACATCTTGAAGCCGACCGGACGTGAAGCTTTTTTGAATAACGAAATCACTACACCAAGAGGTCCAAAGACTAACACCAGTGATAAGGCCAAACAATAATTATATATTTCTGGTCTCTGGTCAGCGCACGCATCGATTTTCACCCTGCGCGTCAAAAAAAAATTTTCTTCACATTTCCAACGATAGCTACAACAGCATGCGCCTAAAACACAATTCCGCGCCGCCTCTGTACTCGCGCATCACTGGGAATTGCGCTGCCAGATCATAACACATGTATATGGTATTCACACCATGTGTGTTAAAAAAAAAACACTGACTTGCATTGTTGGTAAACAAGTCTGTAATATGCTTGAAGAACTTAATGATTTTCAGAATAAATACATTTTAAAATGTGTTCATTATTTACAAAAAGGCCTACCTGTCCCATTGCCTGTCTTTAATTTCTCTCTGGACGGCGCCACAGCAAATGAGGAGGACCGCAATGGGCATTGTATGGCCAATTTGCCGAATGGCGCCGGGTAACCTGTTCAGACTGCAGCAAGCTCAATGAGCGTTCCAAATCGCCGCTGCTCCTCCAAATCGCCAGTGCCCCCCAAATCATTGCCAGCGCCCCCTATCACTAATGGAGTCTGGAGCGCCCCCCTGAAAGTTCCCAGCGCCCACTGGGGTCGGTAGGGACCACTTTGAGAACCACTACTCTAGGGCATGAACCGGGGGTAAAATCCCCAAAAATCTCTACGTATTTCCTACGTCCACCAATGTTGATTGCATCTAGTTTTATTTACAAAAATGTTTAAAATGTGCCCATAATTAATGTTTTTTTTGCATTTGACCTTTTCACCACGCCTTACCATGGGGGCGAGGCCAAAAATTGTACTGCTCTCACACCATTCTTGCCATGTGGTTATCATAACTACCAAGTTTGATGAATTTCATTTTGATAGAGCTTGCGTGACGGACGGACACACACACAGACAGTACAGAGCCAATTGGTAATATCTCCTCGTTTGTTTTTAAAGCACGTTGATAATAACATGCTATGCCACAATGAATCCTGTTCTGAACTTGAGAGTGACTGTGGGTGGCAGGAGGATTGTTTCTGTCAGTTTTATATTTTCGTGTATTTATGATCCCATTGTTTCCATCATTTCACCTCACCATGCTATGCACTGTGAGATTCAGAAAGCAAATACCAAGACCTCATGGTATCCACGGAGTGGTGCCTTGAGGGCAGTCAAGTTATGTCACACTGAAGACCAATAATTGTGCTGCAATTCAATCACAATGTCATTTGGTATACTTACCTCGATATTTCCTGAAAAACCTTCCGAGTACCATTAGGACAAAAACAAAAAAACTTGTGCAGGTAGAAACACTGTGAAAAATGGCTCCGTACTCATTTTTCAATGCATCGACGGTCTCCCAAGTGGCCATCAAGTTTTAAGGTTTTATTATGAGCTTTGAAGAGTGCAGACTCTTGAAAAGTCAATGGTACTGTGTTTCCATTTCTTCACCTGTGGGATACACAAGTACGCCGGACGCTTCTTCAGAAACAGCCAATTCTTCTTTGTTCGAATCAGAACGATCACTTCACTATCATTTCATCCATGATTTCCATTTCAGCACTATCAGCACCTGTCACCCTCGTAGTCGTCAATCTGCAACAAGTAGGTATAGACAACAACAGATGGCATCGAAACATGTACGTATATGGATATATATATATATATATATATATATATATATATATATATATATATATATATATATATATATATATATATATATATATATATATATATATATATATGAGCCTGGTGTTGGCGCAGTGGTTAGGGCAGCGGCTTGGGATCCAAGAGGTCCTGAGTTCAAGCCCCGTTGGGCCACTGAATTAATACACCAGGGGGTTGACTCAGCCTGTCATCCTTCCGAGGTCGGTGAAATGAGTACCAGTATACTGGGCTGGTGTATACCCCGGTTAAAATAGGTGTACCTTATCCCTGTGTCGTAAGAGGTGACCAGGGTTGCGTCAGGAAGGGCATCCGGCGTAAAACATGTGCCAAATCACTATGCGGATCATACGGATGATCCGCTGTGGCGACCCCTCACGGGAGCAGCCGAAAGAAGAAGGAGAAGATATATATATATATATATATATATATATATATATATATATATATATATATATATATATATATATATATATATATATATATATATATATATATATATATATATATATATATATATATATATATATAAAGTCATGTGCCACTTAACGACGGGATACGTTCTGAGAAATGCGTCATTAAAGGCCCGGTCACACCTTGACGTTTTAGCCAGCGATGGCAACGTATTAAAATGTATCTAAAACGCTGGCTTACGTTGAACTTTTGATGTTTTTTTTTTAAAGATTCGGACGTATTCATAGCGACTTGGTCTTATGTATAACGCATTGGTAACGGACACAGAATGTTTCGTTGTGTTATAGATAACTTATACCAACGAATGCTGAACCTGTTGTCGGCCTACACAACCGATGCCCAACGATAGTCTAACTTAGGCATAGCGCGTTGCACGCATCGCCGACGATGTCGTGACGTAGCCTATTAAAAGGCTGACGCACAACGATTCGAATCATAACTGCCGTAGAAATGGAAGTGTCAACATCGCGGTCACACCTTGGCGATCTTGCCAGCGTATGCCGACCTAAGAAAAATGTGTCTAAAACGTTGGGGCACGTCAAATACGGTATGAGTAAGTTTGGTATACATGAGTACAATGCTAAAGTACGCTATCATACGTCGTAGTAAGTAGAGTACGTCAAGAAATTTTAAACATGTTCAAAATTTTACGACGTACTCTGTGTATGACACACGTTCCGCATGCGATGGGGATAAGTTTTACACACGATATGTGGACGCTTACACACATCCACAAAGGCTACTTATAAGCTACTCATAAGTCGAAACACGTCGCGGTAATGTCTTTTTTACGCGAAACTTATTTCTAACTTATGTTTGACGTGCTTTGAACCAATTCTTTACGTAGTCCCAACACACATCGACGTATGTAGACGTATTCCAATGACGTCTTCCGGTCGACAAAAAAAAAAAATTAACGTGTTTCTAGCTTACAACTGCCATATAAAGACGTGTTCCCAGCGGTTTTGGGAATTGGTATATAAAAATGCTGCTCATAAAAGGGGAACCCAACAGTGTTTTCGAGTCCTTTTTTGAGTCGATGTCCATGTCAGCAGTAACAGTATCAGTATCAGTATCAGTATTAGTATTAGTATTAGTAGTAGTTTGTTCATGTTGGCAGTAGTAGGTGAGTGTGAGGGGGAGGGTGTGGGTTATGATGGATCGTCCTTGCGTTTAACGATTTAACGATTTAAATGATAAACTCAACGATTTAAATGGCTGGATCTCCACTATTGAAAGTAGACGCTTGCGCTCAACAATTGGATTTTTTTACACTCAACGACTTTTAAACGGTACCACTCAGCTATTTTCATTGTTTACAATGAACGATTTAAATTGCTGTCACTCGCCTTTGTTTTTTGACGCTGGGGTTTGGAAATTTGAAGCGTTTCTTCTGAACGTGTAAAAACGCTCAAACTCGACTATTTTAAATAGACGCTGCCGATGGACAATTGGAATCATAGCCAAGCTAGACATCGAAGTGTGAAAATCCTCGTCATGCCGAAGAAAAGTTTGAAGAATGCTGCAAATAAGTGTCCTGGCCATGGCCGTGGACGCTGACGCAAGGACGATCCATTATACCGACGTCTTTCAGCCTATGAGTAACTTAAAAGTAACGTCTGTCGATGTGTGGCAACGATCGCGTAACGTGCCAACAACACGTTAATCATAGGTTAGAAATAAGTTTCGGGTACGCTAAACATTACCTCAGCGTGTCTCAACTTATGATTAACTTACAAGTAGCATGTGTTGACGTCTGTCAACGATCGCAGACCGTGCATGCAACTTGTGGCCAGCGTAGCGGAATGTGTGAGTCATACGCCGGCATATGTCGTGAAATTTCAAGCATGAAAAAATTTGAGGACAACCAAAGAGTACAACGTTTAAAGTCAACGTACAATGATGTATGGCAGTGTTTTTCAGCGTGCTCTCAATGTTATCAAAACTTACCCATAACGTATTCAACGTGTGCCTGCGTTATAGAAAAAAAATTCAAAAATCGGCATACGTTGGCTAAAACGTCAAGGTGTGACCGGGCCTTAAGCGATGTCGTCAATGTGTAAACATCATAGAGTGTACTGACACAAACCTAGATGGTATAGCCTTCTACACACCTCGACTATATGGGATAGCCTATTGCTCCTCGGCTTCAAACCTGTACAGCATGTTACTGTACTGAATACTGTAGGCAATTGCAACACACATCCAAGATTGACTCAAGACGCGTTAGTTTTACCTTTGTGCTGTTCATGACAGCAATGTATGTTGTTAGCAGCTGCTTACAATCTTCTCTCACATCGATAATAGAAAGGTGAATAAATAGCGTTTGGATTTTATAAATAATCATTGCATCAATGTTATAATTTACAAATGAAGAAACGAGCACCTGTCAGTTGTGTGATATATTTTCAGAACAGTGCAAATGTTGGAACAGTGCGAACGCTGATTTTCTTGAATCCCGATTAAGCGCGACCCCACTTTTTTTTCGCGATGACATTTTATGGACCTCAACGATCCCGTTACAATGGGGCCACACTGTAGTTATTATCATTATCAAGTATTATGTACTGTACATAATTCTATGTGCTATACTTTACATTTCTATGACTGGCAGCACTATGACATCACTGGGCGATAGGAATTTTTCAGCTGCATTATAATCTTATGGGTCCACCGTCGTATATGTGGTCCATCGTTGACCGAAATGTCATAATGCGGCGCATGATTGTGTATGTATGTATATATATATATATATATATATATATATATATATATATATATATATATATATATATATATATATACACACATATATACACATACACACAGTGGGCTGCAAAAGTAGGTATACAGTAATGAAAAACAAAACGTGCGCCCATAACGTATTTTATTGATTATACAAGCATATCTATAATAACATACCATAAATTGGTATGTTATTATAATCTTTACTGTATACCTACTTTTGCAGCCCCCTGTGATATATATATATATATTTTTTTGTTACGAATTTCGCCCGCCCGGCGTGCGATTGGCCGCGTAACTCTAATCGCAAGCGCGTCGCCCACCGGACGGACAATTCAGTCGTGACCCTCTCGGAACAACGCCGGGAGCTAGTCATGGGTGGGTCTTTCGACCTCACCACAATCGTGCCAATCGGCCACCCGCGCAGGATAGGGTTGTTCGCCAAACTCGACCTACGTAAGTACCTCCGCGGGTAGTTAACCGGGTGATCGTACCTCGCCGCAGGTCAACCGAGGACATGAACCGCTTAAGCGGTCCATTCCGTTCTTCAGTGATAACCGACCAGTGTTATCGCTGACATCGACGGACGTGATTATTTACCGGGTATAAAAACCTCTCCACTAATTATTCCACGAGGTAAGGTGGCACTTTCAAGGAAGGAAAGGACGCAACGACGGGTTACAGTTCAACACGCACATTCATTACACTACACAAGTATTTACAACAATCATGCACGTATGTACAGGCAAATAGAAGCAAAATAATACGACCGACTAAAGCAATGTACAAGCACTTAATCAGTTTTACTTGTCGGACCGGCGCCACAAACATACATACAAAAGCCCAAAGAAAAGAAGAACCTCCCTTGTTGCAGCCGGTGAACCGTCTCCGGCACTCTCCGTGTCCGCTCTCGCAGGTCCACCTCAGGCTGCCTGTGGCGCCCTCCGTCCGCGTCTCCCACCAATAGGCCTCGCCGGTCACGAGCGCGGGAATGAACGAGGAGGAAGGGAACGCGAGTTGGTTTGTGGATCAACCGTCACGAGGAGAGAGCATACGGGAGGACCAAAGAGATATCCAAGAGGAAGGAACGCATACACCAGGAGGGTGAATATACTGATTCTGGCTCACTTTTCCCCATGTCAATGAATGGGGTATTTTCAGCGATTCATTTTTTTCCCCTAAAAAGTAAACCCCCTTTTTATCCCAAGGTATATTTATTTGTCTCCCCTTTTAACCAAGGGACACTTTTTTTCAAATAACCAATGCAATAAGATAAAGATTTGTTCAAGTAGTAATGTGATTTGTTAAAGGTGATTCTAAAGAAATATCTGAAACATGTAAGCCGAGGGACACTCTTTTTCAAATAACCAATGCATATTGTTTCGCTCACTCATTGAACCTATAAAGATTTGTTCATTCTCAAATTCCTTCAATAGTTTAATTTTCTTTGCACAATAATCCCCATCTAAAATATTTAAAAACAAAACATTTGAATCTTTATATTTTTTAAGATACCCCTTTTGTGCCATTACGAAATGATAAACTTCTCTTAATGCTCTTGTTTGACCACCTCCTGAGCCACATATCATTTTGAGATTATAGTAAATTGTTTTTTCATTGTTCAATTGATAACCATCAAAGTTTTCAGTCCATTGAAGGATATTTATTTTTTTTCTTTACATCCTCTAACTTACTAGTTTTTAAATTGATTCGCTTATTTGTTTTATTTACCTTTGTTTTAGTTATTTTTTCAACAAGACTTATTTGATATTTTTCACATTCATTATGTTTTCCATTTATATACAAAGACTGAGATTTTCTCCACTATTAAGTTTTTTTTTCTCTTCTTCCAATTCCGTCTTTTAAGGCTTTCAGGTTTGATGACGTAGAAAGGGGGAGTAAGAACTTTCTTGATAGGTTTAGATCCCAAAGAGTGGTAGCATTTCAAGTCTCCAAAATAAATGCAACTTTCCAAGTCTCCAAGGTCTTACCACATTCCTGTTGAGTTTCCAAGATACGTATCACATTGTGAGTTATCAAGCCAGAACCCACATTTCAAGTCTCCAAAAATATAACCATCTATCCAAGACTCCAAGGTATAATCACAATTTTCCAGAAATATTGTGGGTTTCGGTGATAGATCTCACATAGTACAACTGTGGATCTCAAGGAAAACTCCATTTTCCCAATTTTATGGGTTTCAGTGATAGATCTCACATAGTATAACTGTGGATAATCAAGGAAAACTCCATTTTTCAAAATGTCTGAAATTTGTGAGTCTCCAAGGTAAAACTTGTATTCTGGCTCATCAAGGTATAACTTGTTCAGTGGGTATTGTCTTAATAACTCACAATGAGTACTATTGTTGCAAAACTCTTTTTCAGGATTTTGCTGGTCTCCAAGGTATAACTCTTTGGTTGGGTCATCAAGGTCGAGCTCGTTCTGTGGGTCTTGGTCGCTCATAAGGTCTTCAACCAAGCCAACAATTTCGCCCCAAGTTGTAGCAAAAGCAGTATTTTCATTTCGTATTTCAGATACAATTTTCTGTGAGAGAAAATAATAATGTATTAATTAAGTGATTTAATTATTAAATGAGTATGCTTCAATCAAACTTTGAAAATAGGAAAATAAAATCTTACCTCAATGGATAAGAGGTTTGAATCCAGTTCATCAACTTGAAGGTTTAGTTCCATACAAGTATTCGATCTCCAGGCAAGCACACAGCACACCATTGCCAGCAAAAAAAAATGTTTAAAATGGAGCCTGGGCTTGAGGCTTTTATAGGGAAAGACTGGTGGGTGTGGTTTCCTTTGGAAATTCCCTGGGCAAGCCCAGGCAAATTTTTCAAAAGCATAACATTCTAGAATTTTCTGGTGATTTCTTTGTGAGTCAGAGATGAACTGGAAATGATGTAAGATAAGGTGGGGCTAAGCAAAAGTGGGCGGGGTTTAGGAACACTGGGCGTGGCTATGAAAATACCTCATGAAAGTCGGCGGGGCTTAGGGAAAAGTGGGCAGGGCTTAGCAAAATGGGCGTGGCTTACCAAAATCTTATGGAAGTGGGTGGGGCTTAGGCAAAAGTGGGTGGGGCTTAACAAAAATAACCTGTGGCTCAGGAGGTGGTCAAACAAGAGCATTAAGAGAAGTTTATCATTTTGTAATGGCACAAAAGGGGTATCTTAAAAAATATAAAGATTCAAATGTTTTGTTTTTAAATATTTTAGATGGGGATTATTGTGCAAAGAAAATTAAACTATTGAAGGAATTTGAGAATGAACAAATCTTTATAGGTTCAATGAGTGAGCTAAACAATATGCATTGGTTATTTGAAAAAGAGTGTCCCTCGGCTTACATGTTTCAGATATTTCTTTAGAATAACCTTTAACAAATCACATTACTACTTTACTACTTGAACAAATCTTTATCTTATTGCATTGATTATTTGAAAAAAGTGTCCCTCGGTAAAAAGGGGAGACAAATAAATATACCTTGGGATAAAAGGGGGTTTACTTTTTAGGGGAAAAAAAATGAATCGCTGAAAATCCCCCATTCATTTACATGGGGAAAAGTGAGCCAGAATCAGAATATTCACCCTACTTACACCAAGGGGCGAAGAAGAGAAGAGCAGAGAAGAGAAGAGAAGAGAGCGCGCCCCGCCTGTGTCCGTCCTTTATGGAGCGGGGCTCCGCCCTTCGCTCCGCCCCGTTTCGGGCTCCACCCCCCTTCAGGGAGCCTCCCAAAAAGGGGCGTTCCTCACCCCTGATCGCGTCACACCACGCATCCACCAATCGGGAGCGAGCTGCCCCACCCCTCCCCTTCACACCAAGCACGGGGAAAAATGGCGGGAAAAAACCCCACAGGCTTCACAAGTGGTTTTGTTCTGCCAATCCTTTTCGGACGGTTTCCGTGGTGCGGAAACCGTCTTACCGTGGTCCGCGGAGGATGGCGTTCGTAAGCGGGCGTAGTGGCGAAGATGGTGGTGATTGTTGTGGGGGTGTTGTGAGCGTGGTGGGCATTGTGGCGTGGTTGGTGGCGGTTGTTGTTTGCGTGGAGGTTTGTGGCAATGGTGGCTCAAAATAACGATAGATAAAGAAAAACGGCTAACGAAAGCATCGCAGCCCGAATGAATCACACATTTTCCCTCTAAACAACGGGTGTGGGCTAAGGACACATGAAATTATCGATATATCTCACCTGAGGACCCTTTATGGTGTATTGTGAATTTCCATAGCTGTAACACTACCCCCTCCCCTTTTTCAGACTTGTCCCGAGTCATCGAATTTTCGTGTGCCATCATGTGTAGTTCTCCCCTAGTATGTTTTATCTTCGGATCCCTGAGTGCAACATTCAGTGTATTCGTGTCCCCAAAATAAATAACCTCTGGGCTGAGTAACTAACTAAACAAACCCACTCATTCAGATTACTTAAATAAATTGCCGGTGCTAAGACTTACATGCCGGGGGCGCACTCATATACAATACACATTACACGACTTAACAACTTAACCTTTCAAATCTTACATGAAACCATGGCCCAGGATCAATGCACTCTGCAAAGAGAAAAGCAGTTAGCAGGGAGCCAGGCTGCTCGCACGCAGTGTCTGGCTCAGGCAATGCAGGTGACAGGGAACGTGGCTGGCTGCTCAAACGCAGTCCAGAACCTCCCCCTTTTAACATGGACACAGTGAACATAACGGCGCATGAGCTGCGCAAACGCAGTCTCCGTGCCAGCTCAAGTGGCACACGCAATGAACACAACAGATGTATTGATGGATGGATGAATGGATGGATGGAAACAAAGAACGGTGCACGGGCCGCCACTGCAGGCCCGTGTTGTAGCTGCCAACAGTGCAGTCCTCGCGGCTTGCGCAATGATCATGGCGCACATGGCAATGAACCAAAAATGGGGGGGGAGGGAATGCAAAAGAGAACGGGGGCAAAAGATGACGAGGGCAGTCGGCATGGGCCAAGGCAAAGGCAGGCAGGCAAGGCGTGGCATGACAAGGCTGCTGTAGCAAACACAGCCGGCAGACGGTCCGACCGGCACAGGCCTTGCAGTAAACACAAGCAGACGATCCGGCCGGCACAGGCCTTGCAGCAAACAGCCAGCCGATGAAGTTGGCCAGCCTCTTGCCTTGAAATGGAGGTCAGTGGAGGGAGTGCGGTGGTGCATTCCACTCGGAAGGTGGGCTCGGACCAACCTACTGTCTCCCTCCCAACCTATCACCTTTGCCTGTCTCTGTCCATACCCACCCCCTTAATTTGTCAAAACCCAATTTAGCCTCAACTTATTTTTTTGTTGTTTTTATTTTCACTTCCCCACTATAAATCGTCCCCTAACCCCCTTTACTGTCTTTGTTCGGCTAACCTATCGTGTCCTAGCCTACTCCCAACCCCTACGTTCCCTTCCTGGAGGGGAATAAGGGAGAGCTAGCGTCCTGTGTCGAGGCCCAACTCAAGCCTCAAGATGGCCTCCTCGGAGTTCAGCGATCTTTACCCAAAGTGAGTCCAGTGGCCCACAACGAGAGCGAAGGGATGGATGGTGCGGAGGGGTACACTTCCTAATCTACCCTAACCATTCAACTTTTAATCTACCCCGGGGCTTTCAACAAGTGCCTCTCGCTTAATCTATCAGTTCTAACAACCAATATTCCCATCGCCTGTGTTGGTGTCCTCTCAAATTTCGGGCCATGCCCCCCAATTTTCGTCCCGTGCCCTCACACGGTCTCACGGCTGGGACGCGTGGCTCCCTTGGCAGGAACTACCCTCTGCCGATTCCCCAACGATGGCACCCCCGGGCATTACACTGCCTCCAAGCCTACCAGCTCCCTAAACACCGGGGAGTGCCCTCCATGGTGACTCCCCTGAAACGCTCACATGGCAGGCTGGCTTCCCGGGCCCCTTTCCGAGGGTCACCCGTGCCCACGACACTGCCCATGCTGCCAATGGCGCCCCGGGCCCCCGCATAATGCGGGCGCACCCGTGCCCAATATGCTATCCCAGCCCCCCATGGGCCCTTGGCCTACCACGGCCGACTAGCCCGGTGCCCGGAGTACCCACTCAGCGATACTCACCGTTCGTAGCCACGCTCTCAGCCCGTCAACAGGGCCCCTGCACCCTTCCAAACAGATTTCGAGCCTACTTCCCCACCAACTACAAAACGACTTCCATTTTGTCAATTTGACTAACCCAGCTAACTCACATTACTCTGACCCCGGGGTCCCTTGGGCACGAGTCACTCCTCCCCCCCAATCACTCATCGCACCATGCATACCACATTCACTCCATTCACTCAGGCCCGCTGGCCTCACTCACTCATCATGTTTCAATCCACTCTACTCTTCAACACTCCATCGCTGAACTTAGCCATTCTGCTTGCTAAATCCCTCAACTATCTCATGCTCCCGTGTCATCCCTTACACTACAGCACGTTCCTTTTAACACTACGTAGCTAAGCTACATCCCCTCTACACACTCACAGTCTGTCACTGTCCTCAAATCCTCAAAATGTCATTTCCCATCCTAAATCTCAACTAAAATCCCTCCACCTAATCCATTCCACGGACCCCATGAGGACTTACCCCTGCCCCATGAAGCTGGTCTCACTAACACTAACCCTTCCCCCTAACTAGTTGTTATCCTGTGCCCGGCAGGGGGGTCTTCCACCCCTTGCCCAGGGAATCCTGTTCACTCGAAAGCGAGGCTTGCTTTTTTTTTTTCTTCGCGCAGCACCAGCGTGGCAACTCGCAACCTGTGCTTTCTCCCCATGACGTCATGGCAGCTGTTCACACACCTCGTCCCTCTTGGATGGTACCATCCGGCAGGGACTTCCCTCCTGCCGGATTCCAACCCTACATGCAACCATGACATCACCCTGTGCATCAAAAAAGCAAGCCTCGCGTTTCGAGGGGTTCCCCACATGAACACATGTGCTCTGCCCGTTGGAGCTTAACACAAGCTCGTGTGGAGAACCCGTCCGGTCCAAATCGGTCATCCAGCCTAGCTTTTGTCCATCGCGGGATCGGCAACATTCACCGCGGGCGTTTCCGGACCGGGTTTCACTCCCGCAAGCGCGCACGTGGCGGTCTCGTGCGAAGCACGGCCCGAACCTCGCGCTCGCTGCAGTGTAAACCCGGCGCGGTTCCCAATGCAGCTACGGCCGCTACCCGGCCTTTGTCCCTCTGTCGCCGTCGTCGTCTCCATTTGACCCACGCACACCTGCGTGTCACGACGCTCATACACCACTCCATTACGCTCACACCGGGAAATGCGGCTGCATGTTCGCTCAAGCCCACCGTCATCTCCCTTACACACAGCGACCTCACACATGCTGTCCCTCTCACACTCGGCCGCTCACTCACTCGTGCCATTTCTTCACACACACCATACCACTCACACGCGCGGCGTGTCACTCATACCTGGGGTATCATCCATACACGGGGTCTCATCCACACACGGGGTCTCTGTCACCCCCTGGTCGCTCTCACACACGTCCTTGCACCCACGCTATGTGCGTGTTGCAGCACACATTTCGCCACACTTGTAAACACACACCTTGACACCACACACACTGGGACCACACTCGTAACCACACTGGGGATTTGTGCCACCCCAAGGGTTTCCGGGCCCTCCATACCCCCCAAGCTCTCCGTGCACTCATCCACAGCACTCGCCCCTTCAACCTCGCTCGGCACGACCGGACCCGCCTGGTCGTGATCTGCCTCAAGGGAGCATAGCATCTCCCTCCGTTCCCGAAGGAGGCTATCCAGCTGCTCGCACCGGGTCCCAACACGTTCCGCGAGCTCGCCCCCATTATTCTCCACTACCTCCGTGTGTGTGCACTCGTCCTTAACCCCGTCTCATCACCCTCTATCTCCCATGTCTCTATTTGCATTTCTGTCACCTCCTGGCTATTAGTTTCTTACTGGATCTTCGTCTCTGTTTCCTCCTTCCTTCTATTTAATTCAGTCTCGACTCGGTCTATCTCCCGTGTCTCTGGCAATACTTCTACCTCCTTCGTTGTCTCTGTTACTTCCCTCGTCTCCATTTTCAGGGTTTGCCCTAATCGTTGTTTCATCTGACGAGTGATGCCAATTTAGTCCCGCACCACTAATGTTCCTCCCTGTGGTGATGTCACACATCCCACATTATTACGCTGTTCCATTTCCTCGCTCCTTTTGAGTTCTCTTTCCGGAGTTTTTCGATCTCCGTGGACTCAATTTTTGCTCTCCCCTCGAGCTGGTTAATTTCAAACTCGTATAGTTTTTGTTTTCTTTCCCACTGTTCCTCATGCTTTTCAGCCTCCAACCTCATCGTTTCTTTCACTTGGCTAAGTTATTTTTCCTGTTTCGTTCGTTGTTTTTTCATTATATCTGCGAACTTCAACCTTGCTTTCTTTTTCAATTTCTTTCACCCCCTGTCCCTCATTCTCCAATTTCATAGTTTCCTTCAATTGGTTAACCTCAATTTCATGTTCTTGTTGTTTTCTATTCCACTGTTCCTCTCGTTCTTCCTTCTCCAATCTCGTTGTCTCCTTCAATTGACTGATTTCTCCTTCCTGCTTCATTCCTTGCTCCTTCACTTTCTCCTCATACTCCAACCTATTTTTTTCCTTTTGTCGTTCAGTTTCAAATTCATACTCTTTCAGTTTTCTATTCCACTGTCTTTCTTGTTCCTCATTCTGCAACCTCGTTATTTCCTTCAATTGGCTGATTTCCTTCTCCTGTCTCATTCGTTCTTCTTTCATAACTCTTTCTTGTATCTCATTCTTTAATCTGGCCTTGGCTTCCAGCTGTTCGATCTGTACAGTGTGGTTCCTTAACGTTTCATTCTCTGCTGTCGTTCTTTCTTCTCTCACCATCCTCAACTCGTTTTGTAATTCCATCTCTTTGTTTTGGTGTTTCTGTAACTCAGAAGCTTTCTCTTCGAATTCCGTCCTCATCTCCGCACACTCCGACCTTGCTTTGGCTTCCAACTCTTTGATCTGTTTAGTGTGGTCCCTTAACGTTTCATTTTCCCTTTTCGTTCTTTCTTTTTTCAACTTCCTCAGCTCGTTTTGTAATTCCCTCTCTTTGTTTTGGTGTTCACGTAACTCAGAAATTTTTTCCCATTTTTCCCTTCCGGCCTCCTCATCTCTTTTGCATGCTTCCTCCCACAATTTGTTCATTTCCTCACCGTATCTCTCTATGTCTTCCTGCCATTCCTTTCCTATTTTTATCTTCCGTTCTCGGCATTCTCTTTCCTGATTGCCTGTTCTTATCTCTTCCTTCAGTTGTTCCAACTCCCCATCGTGTTCACATTTTTTCTCTTCCAACTGTATTTCCCTCACTCTCCCCTCTAGTTCTTTGAACCACCTTGCCCCCTCCAATATTTTTTTCCATTAGTTGTTTTATTTCCAAATCGTGCTCCTTTTGTTTCTTTTCGAGCTCGTTTTTCCATTCTTCCTCCATTTGTTTCCGAAGCCCGCCGATGTCCGCGTGCCTCGCCTGCCTCGCCCACGTGGCTTGAAACAGTTGTTGGGAGCACTCGCCTCGTGTCGTGCCATTCGTTGCGCTACAACTAGCGGCCCGCTCACTCCTCGTGCCGCGCTGAAGTGCGGCCGCGCCGCCATCTTGCGACTCCGTTTGCCGGCAAAGTTCGTGCTCAGTAAATGAGGGTGAGCTCCCCTACGGATTGTAATTAGTGGTGGCGTTATAAAAAGAACCATCCTGGGCCATGGATTCTACATTACTACACATACCTAATACCCCCGGCTCCCGCTCGCCTTGAAATGCCATCTTATTTCTCATAAGGAATTAATTTAGCTTTGCTCCTAATTTGGGGGGGACGGGGGGTTGCTTCGCACACCCCTGGTCCGATCCCCGTAAATTTAGTTGGAGACCGAGGTGGATTCGAATCCCACACTCCTGTACACCACTGTTACGAATTTCGCCTGCCCGGCATGCGATCGGCTGCGTAACTCTAATCGCAACCGCATCGCCCACCGAACGGACAATTCAGTCGTGACCCTCTCGGAACAACGCCGGGAGCTAGTCACGGGTGGGTCTTTCGACCTCACCACAATCGTGCCAATTGGCAACCCGCACAGGTTAGGGTTGTTCGCCAAACTCGACCTACCTAATTACCTGCGCGGGTAGTTAACCGGGCGATTGTACCTCGCCGCAGGTCAGCCGAGGACACGAACCGCTTAAGCGGTCCGTTCCGTTCTTCAGTGATAACCGAGCGGTGTTATCGCTGACCTCGACAGACGTGATTATTTACCGGGTATTCAAACCCTCCACTAATTATTCCACGAGGTAAGGTGGCACTTTCAACGAAAGAAAGGACGCAACGACGGGATACAGTTCAACACGCACATTTATTATACTACACAGGTATTTACAACAATCATGCACGTATGTACAGGCAAATAGAAGCAAAAGTAATACGACCGACGAAAGCAATGTACAAGCACTTAATCAGTTTTACTTCTCGGATTGGCGCCACAAACACACATACAGAAGCCCAAAGAAAAGAAGAACCTCCCTTCTTGCGGCCGGTGAACCGTCTCCGGCACTCTCCTTGTCCGCTCTCGCCGGTCCACCTCAGGCCGCCTGCAGCGCCCTTCATCCGCGTC
>NC_140968.1:82416258-82418758 GCF_056783735.1 Eptatretus burgeri | reverse complement strand
AATAACTCCTCCCTGGCCATTGCATCATTGCCAATCAGCAAGGATACCCCCGGTACCGGGTAGTAGGGTACCACCGCACTGGTCATCGGACCCGTAAAAATGTCACTCCGGACCTCGATGAGAGCAAGGGGATACCAGCCAGGAACCTGGTTAATGCCCCGAAGGACGATATACTCGCCGGTATAATGCATCTGAGAGGCCGGAACTACCCCCGCCCGGAGAACACACAGCGTCGCCCCAGTATCCCGAAGGTATTGGGCCTTAAACTTCACCACCGAATCAGGGCCACCCACGAAGTCTATCCCTGAATAATCCTGATGCAGAGGATGAATGGTATTAGCCTCGGTGGTGGTGACCTCTGTCACCGATGCCACCGTCATGCATGAGGGCCCAGTTGATGACCTCCACTGACCTCCCTCTGATGTAACAACCGGGTTGCCTCGATAGGCCGGACAAGCTGGGTTAGAGAAACAGCGGTCTCCACCGTGCCCCACGCGTTTGCAGAAATCGCACCAGGGCCATGCCCTGGCCTGCGGCTCGTGACTGCCACCAGTGGAGGGCATCGGGGAACCCTTCCCCTCGCTCCAGCCGCTGGGCAGACGGGGGGCGGTCTTGACCGCAGAATCCTCCGTCTTACAACGCGACTGCGTGGCTTGCAACATTTTGCATGCCAAAACGTGTTCATCAATAAGCTTGATGCAGTCTGACAAGGAAACAGTCTTTATCGACAAGAAACAACGCTAAGTCTGGCGAAAGCTGTTGATCGATACGGTAACGCACCAGGAGTTCCGCAATCACTGGAGGTAACTCAACGCTGCTCCCCTCGAACCATCTCTTCAGCTGTTCCAACAAGACCCGCGAATGTTCCTCATAGGTTTGACTGGACTGACGAGTCCAACTGAAAAAAATACGCCTATAAATACACGGAGACACCGCATAGGCGTTCAAAATCTCGGCCTTCAACTTCCGGTATTCGTTTACTTCCTCAGTTGCCATCCTCGCATATACCTCCTTCGCCTTTTCAGATATATGGCTAACAGGATGGCTGACCCACAAGCTCTCATCAATGCCACTGGAAGTCAACAACTTCTCCGCCATCTCCAGATACGTTTCTGGCCTCGTGTCTCCCGTCCAGTCCGGCAAACGAACATGAACAATTTCTGAGACTGGTGCAGCAGACACATCTGCCCACTGTCGTTCAGTCAACATTCGCCACTCATGCTCTCTGACGCATTCAGCCTCTACCCTGTCATGCTCCTGAGTCGCTCAGCCTCTACCCTGTCATGCTCCCTGAATTGCTCAGCCTCTGCCGCTGCTCTTTCAGCTATCTCTGCGTCATTCTCCCTGAGTCGCTCAGCCTCTGCCCTGTCACTCTCCCTGTTATACATGTCGAGTTGTTGAACCGTGGTCAGCCGGGACCAGAAGGTCGAACGCATACATTTAGTCATGATTGGATCGCTCCCTAACATATCGGGTTCAGTGACCGGGTCAAGGCTGATTGCGTCGCTCACATCGACACCCACGTGACTGTCAACATGATCAGGTTGATCTCTCACTTCTCCAGCCGACAGGGTTTGGCTACGAGTTATCATACGACAAGGGCACAAAACACTAAGTCTAAAAGGAGGCTGGGTCTAAATATTTCAGCAATATCTTTCACCACATGGGATGGGGCAATTCACACAGGGAAGGCAAACAATATTGGGGTGATGCACGGAATTCGCACACAACACTCTGTTGGGGAAATATGAAAGGAAATACCCAATATCACCACCGCATATCAAATTGCCAATGAGAAAATGCAACGTACAAATAACTCACGTTTTTTTATTTTTTTATTTGTTGGCCGATGACTCGCGTAAACACAAGATAGCATCCTATGGTGAGAAAATCCCTCCAAGATGGCGTCGGCTGGTGAGAAGGTTCCTCCAAGATGGGGTCTGCTGGTGAGAAGGTTCCTCCAAGATGGCGTCTGCTGGTGAGGGAACGATGATCAGATGAAGGAAGATGGCGACCCACTGTGGAATTTCTGTCAGTTCGAATGCCTCTTACTTGAACGATCCCGGACAAGGCCCCATTTGTGGCGATCCCACTGATTAATATCTTCCAGCACGGAATACTGACATTAATGTCCGAGCTTCAAGCAGTCCACATGTGGACAAAGAGAACAACAAAACACACCACTGTGTTTCGAATCGGCCTCTAGGGGTAGGCTCGATATTTTATTGGCTCGATCTCAAAAATGGCTGGTAACAGAATGGAATACACAGCACAAAAAAACCTTCCAGAACTCTTGGCAACAATAGAGTTCCAAAAACAGGTTGTACAACTCACAGCTCCGCTCAACGATAGCCGGGAATAACGATCACACTCGTCCGGATTTAACTCATTCCTTTAGACGGAGCTATCAACGATCAGCGCGACGGTGCTGCCGAGAGTCTTGGAAATCACTTGAAAATCGCATTCAAACATGCGATTTGGAGTGCTCGATATATTTTTC
>NC_140968.1:82403758-82411258 GCF_056783735.1 Eptatretus burgeri | reverse complement strand
TGGTGTTAATTCAGCAGCCAACGGGGCTTGAACTCAGGACCCTGGGATCCCAAGCCGCCACCCTAACCACTAAGCCAACACCAGGCTTTATATATGGATTATATATGGATTATATATTATATATTATATATATTATTATATTATATATATAGATATAATATATATTATATATATAATATTATATATATATATAATATTATATATTATGGATTATAGATATAAGGATTATATATATATATATATATATATATATATATATATATATATATATATATATATATTTATATATATATATATATATATATATGGATATACATATATGTCAGAGCAGCTGTACACACAACGTGTATGTGTACAGCTGGAGACTGCTTGGCCCATTATTTCTTTTTTGTACTCTCAAGGTAATTTTTGCTGCAGGTGTAAAATGTTGATTTCTTTGCTCAACATTATTTTTCTGGGTGTTTCTTCCCCTGGCCCATTATTCCTCCTTGTGTCCCTCTGTTGTGTCCCTCTATTCTGCTGGTGGTGTGTTTGCCTCTTTTCCTCTGTGTTAATGCATTTATAACTTTGCTTATTTTTCACTTGATCTTAGCTCACGACTATCTTGTTGATGCTTTATGAAAGTCTCAATAACCTGATCTTGGTCAGGTGACCCAAATTGCCATTAAATAAATGCATAATTGGATGGTTTATTCTGCTCTGTGCTGTTACTTTGAGTATCTTGAGTGATTCCCCTACTTTGGCTTTGCTGTATTTTTAGCACTACCTACAACAGGTGAGACTGCTGGAATACAGTATGTATGTATGTGAGCATTATGGGCTAATTGGTCTTTAGCTTTTCCATATTATTACCTTGTAAATGAATACTTCATTAAATGGGGATATAACAACACGTAACTATCTCACCTTTTATTTGGTGTTCCAAATATTAAGTATAATATTACTGACGCGTGCCAGACTTTTGCCAATTATCAGTTTTGTGCTGTTTTTGTGATGAAGTTGATGGATATTGACACCAATGCAAATCCAAAGGAAATATTGATGCTCGAAGAGTAGAGTGAGTGCTGTATACACCATGATAATTCACAAGCAGCACATTCCACTTTTATATTATTTTTGTATGACTTTGCCATGGTTCAAACTGTAGATCTCTCAGGCTCAAAGCTTACGCTGTAACCATTACACTGCCGCCACTTAAAGACTTCAAAAATACATTGGCATCATTTTAACTCGTACTTCCAAAAGCTAAATTGATATTGTTACTTTTTCAATGAGGATAGGGATAACTGCCATGACTTGTTTATACATGTGTCTTCAGCTAACCAACTCGTTTATATATGAAGCTCGTTTCATGTCATATAACTGGAAGTGAAAATTAAAACTACCCATTTTTGATTTATGATTTTTTTTTTGTCAGACTCGATTTTAATCAATTTACAAATGCCCTTTCTCTTTATATTTGGAGTTGTCAATTGCTCTGTATGACTGATCAGGTGCAAACAAGATTCAGGAACTTTAACTACTGCAATAACTTATTCTATTTATACAATGTGCTATACTTGTCAAGATATTCAAGTATTGCATGTAACAAACCAAATGTACTGCTCTTTTCATGAATCATTATTTGGAAATTGCCACACTCAATTTGAATTGGTGAAAGAGAATAACAACACTGCTGTCAAGGTTGTTTTATTTCTCGAACTCTTGTCCTTTGGAAGGTGGATTCTAGCCTAGCATATCTGATATAAGTTAGGTTTCTGCTCTGGCTTCAGATGCCTGTTTCTTTCACTCACGTTTCTGTGAAGCAACAGCAATTTATGCTACAGATGCTAACAATGTGACTTGACTATCCATTGCATGCACAAGCAGTTGGCCCAAAAAATAACAATAATACTGGCCACGTCTGATTGAATTCTGTTTATGATGCACTTACACCAGAGATATAATAAGTGAAAATGGCTTCATAAACCTTATGCTCTGACTTTTTTGTTAGCATTGGCATGAATGTGATCTTCTGCCACACATTTCTGCTGGAACCAGATGTTCCTTTCCATTGTCAATATGGTGGTGGTGGTCATATGGCAGCTATCATTTATTGAAGCGTGACTGTGTCGCTGATGCAGTGCCCCTCTACCAGTACACACACTGGAACTGGTACTCATTTAGCCGACCTTGGGCGTAGCGGCGTGCTAAGTCAGGAAGGATGACAGGCTAAGTCAACCTCCTGGCGTATTAACTCAGCGGCCGACGGGGCTTGAACTCAGGACCCTAGGATCCCAAGCCGCCACCCTAACCACTGAGCCAACACCTGGCTGAATTTAATTGTCAATATGAATAAGCTTTTAAAAAATTTTCTTCATCCCATCATTATTATTACAGCAATATATTTTTTTAACACCAAAACATTGGGGAGAAATTTGTTTTATGGAAAAGTGGAATGAGAACGGGCTGGGTGGACATGTCAGTAGGAATGGAAGAGGAAACAGATGGAGGGACTGAGAAAGTATTTTTAAAAGACAGAAAGAAACAAAAGGCTATATATAGAGAGGGATGCAAAAGAATCAGTCCACTTAAATCAATGCCAAGCTTTCTCAAATGATGATTTGAAATGAATATCTCTATAAATATTTTCCACTGTTTGTGTGTTTGTTTGTGCGTTTGTACCTTATTATTTCATGGCCAAACCATAGCACCTCGGCACTCCAAATGTTGGGTGTAGTTAATTCAGAATCTGGGCAAGGTTTTAAGCTACCACATATTGGCCTTGATCTACATTTTGAGGCCATCAAAGGCCGCTATAAAGAGTATATTCGGATGTGGGGTCAGGCAGTGCTGCTGCCGGCCCACAGGCAAAAGGTAACCACCATAAGGCCAATACCTCCATTGTGTTTCGATGTCCAACACGTCCCGAAACACCCGCCGGGTTCCCTGTCTGCAGCGCCAGGTAGCCACTGCAAGTATCAAATATGTTTCACTTTTTCAAAAACTAAAAAAGATAATAAAATAATAGTTACTATTGACGACTGCTAGTTTGTCATAATATTTAAGATATGTATCAATGTTCTTTAATTTATAAGTTATTATTGACTGATACTTTGTCTTTAAAACAATAAATTAAGAGTGAATACTGTTGCTGATCTGGAGTTTGAGGTTTGCTACCAAGGGAAGCACTCAGGTCCCTCCCAAATACCCGGTCCTGAGGCTGGCAGGTTGATGAGCAACCACGACTGGCAATCCTGGCAGGGTCACACTACTCCGCGTGATATCTTTCCTGTGGACGGCTGCATCGAGGGGGGGGGGCTCTCGTGCCCTCGATGTATGCTCTAATTAATCACTGGATCAGGTGCAGCTGAGCAGAGCTGTGAGTAAGCACTGGCTAATTAGAGCAAATTATGTGAGGCAGAAATTTCCGGCTAATCTGTGTGTGGACTCTGCTAGAGCAATGGAGGAAAAGACAGGATGAGCTGGGTACATCGATACTAATAAATGTGTGTATGTCAGTGTGTCAGTGTCAGTGTGCCTCCTCCATAATTCCAAAACCATGAAACCTATCAGCCTGAAACTTTGCATGCAAACGAAGGAAACTCCAAGGCAGTGCAATAGTGAAAATTGGGTGTTTGGGTTAATTAAACACCCCTTTAGAAGATATAATTAACAGTCTTACTTAATTATATCCTTTATCAGGCACCTCCTCGGTCACTGCTCCCAATGGGGTCTGAAGGCGTATCCTAGGTAACATCTCTGCAGCCTGAAGCCACCATGTTTTTCAGCCTGCTCAACCTTGCCTTGACTTCGAACAGGCTGCAACGATTTCTAAACGATTTTTTTTTCACTTTCCTCACTCATACTATCGAATGCTTGTTCCTCATAGCTATGAATCGCTGGGTACATTTCAATGCTTATAAACGCCTGGAGACATCAGTGTTCTTTGCTTTATTTCATTTCTGCACATGCCATAACCTTGAGAATATCTTAAACTTAGCAGAATTGCAAAGTTTAACCTCCAGGATCGAACTTACAAGCAGTTCCGACTCCTTTAAAAGTGTTCAATTGTCCAATCCTGACATATTTGACATTTCAAGTGTCTCTGGGAGGTGTATGTTTAAAATGATGATTCGGTGATTTCCAATTGCGTGCCAAAGAGCCGTTTCTTATCAAACATTTCATTGGAGTGCTTGCTTGAGTGCTTAAGCCACTTGGCGAGCGCTCTCCAAGCTGCTTGGTTGTTCGTTTTGGTAAAAGTACCCATGCTTTCAATCTCACATCGATTAGCTGTACGGTTCCGCTTGTGTTGGGCCCTGCAGTGCAGTGGTTGCCTCGGGAGGTGTCTCATCCACTGAAAATGTGCAATTATATTTTTACATGGAACGTTTTGTTTTACCTTTTTGTGTGATCTCCTTTTAATGTAATCCACCCCTCACTTTGAATTGATACAAATATAAAAACAATAAGGTCCATCCGACCACATGTTTGCCATGATCTAGCTGTGCAGGCAGAGAGCATAGGTCGACATTTTGTGCTCTGTGCTTTGATACATTTTTGAATTGAATTTCACTAATTTCCCACTCGATTCCTCTTTCAAAGAACTCTAAGTGAAGGTAAATCTTTGTGTTTGTGGTCCACATTGCCATGGTCCACATACTTGCGTGAAGGAAAGAGGTCGTGTTCGAAGTAAAATAAAATATATAAAATAATACAGAATGGGTATAAGACTTACTTAAAAGCCTTTGCAATGCATTTTGTCCTTTAAACAGACTAGACATAAGGGAAGGGTTTTCTAAAATAGATACTAATGAAATAACTGTCTCAGAACCACTATATGTTGTCTGCCATTGCCTTGGGGAGTGACGATTTCGCATAACTGCAACAATACATTTAAGAGAAAGGTCAAATTTATCTGAGCAGTCTGACTTTGTTCTGGAGGACATTGCAATACTGTATGGAAAAGATTGACTCAAACATAATCCATAAACCAATTAATTCAATTTTCAACACTTGTGCATTACAACGCGATTGTGAAAATAATTTGGAATTTGTCAGGGTCCCAGTGATAGCTCACCTACTCTTCGTGAAGGACACCATGGGATCTTTAACATGCACTCATTAATGCTGGCAGATGGGATGCCAAAGATTAACTTCCATCCAAGGGACGCAACACACATCAAATTGTCTTCCTTTTGAAACACCAGGTTGGCAGTTTATAGTGGGGCCAAGATTCTAACCCAGGTTTGGCTATCCTCCCAGCTCATGCTCATTACTGATTTGTTACAATATCCTTGCAGTAATAATCTATATTCAGAAATAAAGTCGCTGGATTTATCTGTCCATCTGTCCTGTCATGCTTTTGTTGGGATAGCATTACGTCTGGAACATCATTACACGTCTAGCGTTCAGCTTGACCTCCACAGATGTGCATGCCATCCCATCCTGTTGCTTCACTGATGGCAGCTGAATGCCATAACATATATATATATATATATATATATATATATATATATATATATATATATATATATATATATATATATATATGAGCCTGGTGTTGGCGCAGTGGTTAGGGCAGCGGCTTGGGATCCAAAAGGTCCCGAGTTCAAGCCCCGTTGGGCCACTGAATTAATACACCAGGGGGTTGACTCAGCCTGTCATCCTTCCGAGGTCGGCGAAATGAGTACCAGTATACTGGGCCGGTGTATACCCTGGTTAAAATTGGTGTACCATATCCCTGTGTCGTAAGAGGCGACCAGGGTTGCGTCAGGAAGGGCATCCGGCGTAAAACATGTGCCAAATCACGATGCGGATCATACGGATGATCCGCTGTGGTGACCCCTAACGGGAGCAGCCGAAAGAAGAAGATATGTATATATATATATATATATATATATATATATATATATATATATATATATATATATATATATATATATATATATATATATATATATATATATATATATATATATACATGTAGATATTGTTACGGCTGTGGAAATTCGCAGAACACCATATAGATCCTTAGTTCAGTTATGCCGATAAGTCCGTGTTCAGTTAGATTTCCCCACCGTTGTCTAATGGGATTTATTCGTGTCACCCGGGCTGTGATCTTTGAGTTAGCCGTTTTTCTTTACTATCGATATTTTGGACCAACCACAACGCCAATGACCAACCACCTTCTCCAGCACGCCACCGACCAACCACCTTCTCCAGCACGCCACCGACCAACCACCTTCTCCACCACGCCACCCACCAACCACCTTCTCCACGCCACCCACCAACCACCACATCAACCACCCTCTCCACACCGCCTTCATAACGACGACATCTCCCCACCATCTCCGAAACCGCAACTTCCCCATCTGAATAACATCGCCTCACCTTCAACTCCACAAACGCCACCATCTTTGCACCAGCTGCGGCGAGTCCCCAGTGAACAGCGTCGCTGCAAACAGACGCGGGGGTTTCTTAGTTGGCGCCAGCGACGGTGATTTCACGCACGTCCGCTCTCCGAGCAAGTTTGGGTGATTTCGCGCACGTCCGCTCTGTGGAAGCTTCGCGTCGGAATTCGGATCACAAGAGAAAAAGGGGCGGGGCCTGTGGAGGTTAGAGGTCAGAGAGCGGAGGTCAGATCTCGTCTCTCAAGCCCTATAAAAAGGCCACACAGAGCGCCAGTTGAGTCAGTCTGGAGTCGGTCGGTGGAGTCAGTCGGTGAAGTCTGGAGTCGGGAGAACACAGGCGGGGGCGAAGTCCAGGAGAGCGGAGGACACGCGAGACGGAGAGTGTGGCTGAGCCTGCTGTGCCGCGCAGACCTGCGCATTCGTGTGGAGAGAGCCGGACAGAGCTCACCAGCCAGCGCCAAACGGTCTGAGGTGATCGGGCTTCGGGACAGTCCGAGCATCGCTGAGGAACAGACGGGTTCTTACAAAGAGCATCAACTTTGGAAGAGCATCAAAACCTGTTCGTTCCTCTCAACACGTCGCTGGCTGAGGCCCGAATCACTCGGCCGCTTGGCAAGGCCTGGGCGCAACCGCGGTTACGCTAGCTGCCGTGGGGAAGGAGCGTCGCGGGTCGCCCCATCGTGGCACCACGAGGGTGGAGGTAACCTGCAACGGTCTCATGGAACTCCTTCAGTCCGCCAAGCTCCACGTAATAAAGGCCTACGGGCCCAGTCTGACCCCCTTGTCTGTGAGGGGGTCTTTTCCTTGCTTTTATTTGTGTGAATGTTGTGGCACCATGTCCGCAAGTAGAACTGTTTAAGTGCTTGTAAATAATAAATAATAGACGGTTGTAGTGCTTTGTCTTGCTCACGTCTTGTCCCTTCCCGCCAATTCCATTGCTTTCCTGTATACGTGCATGTTAGTGTTTTGCATACCTGACTGCATACGTGTGTGAATAAATGTACGTGTTTAAATGTTAACCCATTCGTTGTGTCCTCTTTCCCCATTGAACTGCTGTCTTGCCTTCGGAATAATAGCGGGCTTTTTAATAGCGGATAAAAGAATTGGG